>NW_026623572.1:203534-272922 GCF_030028575.1 Malurus melanocephalus
GCTGCTGGTACCTGGCACGACGTAATCTGCCAGCTTTGCCAGCAGCAGGGAGGCAATCTTGGAGGCTGGGTCACTGGGATCATCCTGCTCACTGTTCAGAGAGGGCACTGAGTAACTCCAGGGAGGCAATTCCACGTTCCCACAGTCCTCAACACTCATGAGAGGCAGAGCAGCACGACACAGCTGCAGGATTATAAGCACCAGCTTTGGAGAGGGACGCTGATCCAAGAGAAGGGACAGAAGCTTGGACACACAGGCTGGCTGGCTCAGGATGGCTTTGCCTATGTGACTCCTGCAAGGGAAAAGAATTTTGAAATTAAACCAAATTAATTTGTTATTTACAAGATGTATTAAAAGCAATTTCAGTATCGGTCAAAACATGTGCAACAATTCCTCCATACCTTGACAGCACTGCTGAAACACTAAGATTAAGGGTCAGTTTTAGAATGGTTTGAAAAAATCCATGGGCTTTGATACACAGGAAAAAATACTCCAGAGCAAAGGTCTGGTACCTTGAGAGGTCATTGAGAAGGCTGAGGACATCCTGCAGTGCATCATTCCCTGCAGCCTGGTTGCCACAGCACTCGGTGGCTCGGGCCAGGTGGTTGGTGAGGAGGCTGGAGACCTGCCTGGCCAGCCCAGAGTGAACAGCATCTGTGGAGCCCCCTTTGGAAGGGATGGAAGAAAAAACAGCTGTAATTAACACTAATCAATGTCCACACCACAGAAATAACCCCTGACACATCTACCATTAGCCAATAGCCACTGTCTGTAAGTTTATGTGTGCTATGGGTGAGTTCTCCAGTAGGAGAAATGCCAAATGAACRCTCAGAATCTCTGGGTTCTCTGCTTATATTCAGACAGAACCAAGTGGCAAAACTTGCAACTATTTCCATGGGGAGGGGAAAAGCTAGAATTAAAAAACAAGAAGAAATAAACTGATTTTTGTATCCACTTCTCAAGAACCCACACAGTCCGAAGTCATGACGAATGACTGCCCTATTTTAAATACATTTACACCACTCATCAGGCAGTTCTAAAACACACAGCAGGARGATATTTCCAGATTCCTACCTTCTTCCTTCTCCCACTCCACACAGCGGTTGGCYAGCACCTGGAAGGCAGCCCAAGCCATGGTGGCCACCTTCTGTTTCTTGGTCTGCTTCTCATTGGAGCTGGACTCTGTCTGGCTGCTCAGGCTGCACAGCCGGTCCATGAGCTGGACCAAGCCACTGCGCACCAGGCACTTCTCCTCGCTCCTGCAGGAGAAATTCAGGGTGGAATTCACTTCTCCATCACTAACAGACACAATGGGAACCCACAACTTGCTGTTAACTCAGTAATTCATTAATTCACTTGGCAGAAAGATGGTTCTGTCCCTCCCTTGTCCTCCACAGATGAAATTGTGAAGGAATTTAACTCAGTATTCTCAGATGCTCCCCACCATGAAGAAGGAGGGTGTTTTACACTATTTAATGTTTCTCCTTAAGGCAGAGCTCACTAAGGCCAGGAGTGGATGCCCCCCTTCCCTTCCCCTCCCATACCTTGTGTAGGGAATGGTGCACAGGAGGCCGATGCTGTTGGCACAGGCGATGGGGTACCGGGCACACAGGGACACCACCGATGTCATCGTCTCTCCAAAAGCCTCCTGCACCTGCTCCACCATCCCACCACAYGTCAGCTCTTCGATCCTGTTGGGGGATAGAAATTGGCAATGGAAGGCTTCAATTTACAGAATTCCAAAGGTAGCTTGAAGGAAATAATAATCAGTGCATTTAATAACATTTAATGCATAACATTTAATAATAAATGTTAAGACTTGCTCAAAGGAATAGGGAAAACTGCAAGTGACTCATGTTTTCATAGGCAATATGTAAACAAGAGAGTTAAAGCTCAGTCATCCCACCACAAACAAAACACAAAACATTTATTACATTTAGATGACAGTACCACTRATACCTCCTAATTAACATCAATTTRGAATTAAACGAAGAGAGAAGGATATCCTCTATATACATCTGGGTACGTGCCAGCCCAGTAAGAAAGGAAAGTTCATCTACTCATAAATAAAAGTGTTTTTTAGAAGTTTCTGCCTTTTTACCCCACAAGAGCCAAAGTTTTTGTYGCAACCTTAGCTTTGCCAACTTGTGCCCTCACAGCTACTCATTTCTGGCTTTCCCCTGTGCAAAGCAATTTAGTCCCTTCTACAGAGGACAAACACTGAATTTTGGAGAATGCACCCACCTCGGCCCTCCCTGGAGCACCATGGTCACCGGGCCCACSAGGTGGGTCACGCCCCCGACACGCACAGCGGCTGTCAGCAGCTCCCTCATGTGCACCAGGGCCTGCTTCCTGGTGTTGCCACGTCTCCAGCGGGTCTGGGCAGCCAGCAGGAAGCTGCTGCTGGACACCTGAAAGGTTTGGGATGGGATTTTTGTCAGACACAAACTGAGACCTCCCGTTTTTGCACAAGTTGTAACTTGAAATAAAATAACGACGTACGGCTTGGTCAGGGTTTGTTCCGATGAAAGCAAAGAGCTGCCCCAGCAGGACACTGTAGGTGGGTTTGTCCCTGCTGTCCTCGATGGCCAGGGACTGGAGCAGGGTGAAGGAGCTGCTCCTGTGGCTGGTCACGTGCCGGCGCCTGCGAGGGAGCAGCAATGTTACACCTGGCAGCAGGAACCTGATGCAGCCACCACAAATCCTGCTGTGCTGGCAGCRAGAAACTTTGATCAAGCTGATCATTTGAACAACACAGGCACAGAAGTGTAAAGGGAAGGAATGAACCCTGCTCTACCTCTGGCTGGCCCGGGCAAACTCAATGTCCTCGTTGCCAATCATCTCCAGGTCGGATGGGGCRGACATGCTGCGCAGGAACACAGGCTGGCGCACGGCGTGTGAGATCACCTTGGCCTCAGAGGCTGATTTACAGGCTGACGGATTATAAAATAATTTTTAAAAGTCATTAGTGGTGCAGGAAATGATTTACAAACAGGGTCTAAAATCACTGCTTGATATCCCAGTGAAAGCTGGAACACAGAGTGGGGAAAACCCTAAGCAAGAATGTGCAATGAAGCTCTGAGAATTTTCCCGTTTTCAGTCTTGTTGGGAGTTAAAGATTTGGAATTGAAGGCTTCAATCCACAAACTTCCAAATGTAGCTTTAAAAAAATAATAATCAGCTCATGTTAAGAATTACTCAAGGAAGATTTAGAAGGAGAACTGCAAGTCACTCATGTTTCCATATGAAACAGGTAAACAAGAGAGTGTGGAACTTACAGATTAAATCTCATTACAAGTAAAATACAAAACCAGCTCTGATGACTTTCCTGTTACAGGTATTGTTTCAAAATAGATTTCTTTTGATTTGGTGAAGGATTTTTTCCCCAATAAATCAGGAGACTGGTTTAAATTCCAGATATTATAAGTCAGATCTTAATTTACGATCATTAAGGCAATCAGAAAACAATGATTCTATTTTATTTATTATAAAATATTTAAGAAAAAAAGAAGTTTCAGAAGAGGGAAAATTAAGAAATGAAAGGTATCTTTGGAAAATGCTGGTACCTGGAGTCTCTGCAGGGGTCCCAGATATGCTCCTTGTGATCCCAGACTGTGCTGCAATGGTGACATGCAACAACAGCTCTGCTCTGTTCATCAAGCTCTTCACTAAGGTTTTTGTCTTTGCTAAGGGATGAGAGGTTTTCTGAATCAGGGAATTCACCTCTTGGAAAAACTTCTCCCTAGGATTATGAAAGAGAAGTRAAAGAAGCAAATTCAGTGATGTTTGAATGCTTTCTGAAAGGAAGTGTTACTGTGGAAAAGGTCAGTTGAAGAGGACATATGGCATCAATCTGTTCTATGCCAACAAAGAAGAAACCAAAAAAAAATTAAAGAAATAAACAAGTGATTCAGCAAACATAAGCAGCTGTAGGGATTAATATTRATATATTTAGCACAAAAGTTTCAAATCATTTCATCAAATACAACTACTTTTGGAACTCCCTGAAATTCCCCTGAAGCTGCCCCTCCTTTGAGGCCTTCCCTAAACGCTCCCTAATACTGACCTTAATGCCAGGACCACGTTCTCAAGATCGCTCCCATCAAAACAAACTTCCTTCATTGAACACAGGAGYTCCAGCTCCTTCATCTTGCTCTAAACAAAGAGAGGGAGAAGGATGAACAGGTTTTGAGAGAGCAGGGTGAGCCACAAGCACCCACAGCAGTCTCAGTGCTCACCTCGTTGAAGTGATAATCATAAAAAAAAGGGACATTGTTCTCCAGTTTCCCGTGCATGGCATCATCCACCTCGTTCTGCCACTTTTGCTCCAGCTCAGCCACACTCTGGTAAAGAGGCAAAAACCACAMTTGTTGCACTTCAGGTGTAGAAGGGATTTCTACAGAAGAAATCTGAGTACATTTTGTATTTCTGTGGTGCTACAATACATCTTTATTCTCAAAAGAGGCCTTCTGTTGTTACAAATAATTTYATTTTTACCTGCAGCTGTCTCTCCATGGCATTCAGCTTCTTAAAGGTYTCTCCCATAATTTTACAAAGTAAATCATATTCTTCAGCATGTTCTTCCTGATACTGGAAATTTATCAGGGACTGAAGAGCATCAACCAAATTCAGATGTTTAATGACACATGAAACCACCATCTCTTCCATGACTTCTGGCTGGATCACTTCCCTAGGGTTCCAGGGAAAGCCAAACTCATTAATCAGGATTTACAAACCTGGACAATTCATACTCATAAATCATCAGATGCTGCATTCACAAGCAAGGTTAAAAAAAGCAGAGTGAAACAAAGGTTCCTTACTTTATACTGGGTCTAAACTGAGGCCGAGCACGTCCAGAAATTTCCCTGAGCTTGATCATGATTCCTGGGGGCAGCCTGATCCTGGGCAGATCAAAGTAGTGTCCAACAGGAGGCACCAGCACATCAGAGGGATACGTGAATTCCCTGTCCTCGTCTATAGTGAGGGGCAAGGGAGAAGGGCTTGGAGTAAGGGCTGGAGATATGACCCCATTGGCTTCCACCTGCCACTGGCACCTGCAGCAAGAAATCAAAACCAATGAAAAGGATTTTTATTTCCTCCTTCATTGAGGAAGACRATTCTGTCAATGATACATTACGAAGATTAAATATTGATATATGTGTGGCTTGCAGCAAGTATAACCCAACCCTACTTTTACTCTAAAACCCGCTCTGTTTTAGAGAATTTTCCCTCAGTTTTAGGCAACACAAACTGCTGGACAAACTCCAGGAAAAAAGACCCAAACATCACCTTAAAGCACAGACTTGAACACAACTACACAAGTCACCTCCCCTAGAAAAAAAAAAACACTCAGATCAAATTTTTGTGGTGTTTTTTTTTTTACCTTTGTAAAAGTTTAGATCTTAAGAGCTCTTGACAGGTTTCTTCATCTTTGGTAATTTCTGGCCCGTTGTACAAGATCCTCAGCATGGAACAGGCCAGTACGGAGAGGCCCAGGGCCAGGTCAACCAGGAATGGCAACCCTCCTGACACATCCTCTGAGGATTCCTGCAGAACAAACAGGGAGAAGTTTAACCARGCAATCCACCAGGAAGTCCTTTCCAGTATATTCAAGATAGAAGATTTTATATGTAATTTTTTATTTGTAAGATACAGCTCAATATCAATCTTAAATCTTAAGATTTAGAGCAATTTATAAGAACTCAAGACAAGACATAAGGGATTTAAAMTTTATTTTCCTGAACCAAGAAGGAACAGGTAAAGTTATTTTTGRTTCAGTCACCCTAGTTCTAACTTCCTGATAGTGGGATTCAAGATTCCCTGTGTTCAATTCCTGTGATGATCCCTAGCATCTGTGATTTTCAGGTTGTTACAAAGAAATCCTGACCTACAAGCAGCAAAGGATGTTRAATGGCTTTCCATGCCAGCAGACAGATAAGACATATTTGATAAGAACCATCTCCACAAATCCCTAAGCCTGTGCCAGCCCATCCACAGCCATGTCCCCATCTCAAATTCTTTCCATCATTTGTCTCACTGCCCAAACCAGTCAGTTACTGCTGGTTTCCATTTCAAACTGCCACGCTGGAAGCACATTTCCACTGATGTGGAATGTGCAGCAGGCAGAAGGCAGTGGAAGCTGAAGCTGTCCCCTGGAATTGTCCCCCTGCAATACCTGTGCTCGGACAGTGCAGGCAAAGCCCCACATGGCTTTGTCTGGAGTGTTGTGCTCCCGACCACTCCGCATTTCAAAGGAGAAYGTGACTGTGTCTCCTTCCACCTTCAAATATCCACGGCAGGAAGGGGGGAAAAAGAAGAAAATATATTTAATAATTGAGGCAAACAAACAGGCTTTTCACACAAGGGGTTTATTTTATAGATTAATGCTTTTAATGACAGTTATCAGGGTGTTATTTTTATCTCAAATGAGATATTCTGATTTAAGATTTTTCCCTTTTTGTAAAGGTGTYTTTCACTGGACAACTTAATCTCAATTTTGCTGCTGGCTGACTACAGGAAAACAAAAAAGAACCACCATAGCTGTAAAATGAAAAGCAGAAATTATCAATGTGTTAATCAGCCTTGATTTTCACTGTTTGTCTGCAAGAAACCAGGCAATAATTAATAATTCTCTTCCAGAAGGAAGACAGTCAAGCTCTTTGATTAGAAGAATGATAACAAACGAATCAAGGAGTTTGCTAAAAGAACAGTATCAAAATCCATGTGTGAAAATTAAAGCAAATTCCATTGTGAACAATGGAGTTCCCATCTGGAATTTGCTTTCCYGTTTATTACCTCTTGATTTCTTTTTACAATGTTCTTTTGTTATGTAAATAAGCCCAGTTTCGGTGTGGGACAATGTAGCAGCACAAATATATATATATTAAACAAAAATAAAATCAAACTGCAGTGAGTCTGAGAGAGGACACTGCCAGAGGATTGAAATGCTGAGGTTTCAAGAYGTTTGAGTTTTAGTTTTATTGCCAAAAGCAGCCAATGAAATTTTAAAACCCAAGAGAAGTGGTTGGAAGTTGTTTGTTACATTTACTGATTTATGTATTTGGGGTTACAATAAAAAAAAAAGATTTTAAGGGAATCTGCACAGACTGTGCAAGAACTTCTCCTAGGAGGGTGTACTTAGGAGAAGAGCAGTRTCATTAGAGACTCCAGGATTCAAATCTATCCATCAGGAATTCCAGTAAGACACAAAACAAACTCCGAGGGAAGCATCACACGGAACACAGAGCCGAGTTTAAAGTTATCCCGCAAGGACACCACAGCTCACTGRGCAGGGATCTCATCATGGATAACTGTACACTGAAAAGCTTGGAATGCACAGCTGAGAGGGAAAAACAGGTTGGGTTTCCAAAGGGAATTTTCTATGGGAAATAGCGGGGGATGATAATACTGTACCTTCACTAAGTCCTTGGGCCACCCCGTTCCTAAGACACTACGGCTGCCATATCCCAGTGTATTGCCTCCATACTCAGCAACCTTCCTACTGTTTGTGCTAGGACCAGCATAGATCACCAACTTCAAAACATAAAATACACTGTTAGACTGTAAGAGAAAAACAAGAAAACCTAATAATAATAATAATACTTAGCACTTCCACCGCGCTTTCGACTCTCGAAGCGCTCCATGCACATGAAGCAATCYTCACAGCTTGGTGAGGGCAGCAGGGTTAAGTATTATTATCCCCATTTTACAGATGGGGAAACTGAGGCACGCARGGACTCGAGGGGCTTGGTCCCTGCTCACACAGGAAGCAGGGTTCAGGAGAAATCCTGACTGCCAACCCTGAGCTACAGAACAAAGTCCATCCCTATCAGTGAGGGGCTGATCCTGCTCCCAGCAAAGCCAAAGTTTTGTCAGTGACTTTGGTGGGAACATGAAGAGCCTGGAGTTCTTTTGGGGGAGTTTAATCAGTAATGGATGACATTAATATAAAAAATACMCCCATTAGTTATTTATGAGCATCCCAGCACTTGCTCTATGCCAAAGAATAAACAGCAGCACTCAGCAAACAGCRCAAGCAGCTCTCTGATAATACAAAGTCGATAAGTGCTATTGGTTGTTTTCTTAAAATTAAAGTACTTGTTCCTATTAATCCAGGTAAACAAGCTATTTATCATCAGGGAAAAAGAATCTCTCCAACTCTGCCTAGTTGAACCCAACTGTGCAGATCAAAGGAGGCAGATAGATTAAAATTTGGGAAATAAGGAAAACCGAACATGAGTAAAAATGAGAAAAGTCAAACTTGGACAGTCTGAGCCAGCCTGAAATTATTTTTTAAAACACAGAAGAACTGACAGAATTTCTAAGGGGAAAAACAAATCCAACGCACCCCTCAACCCACAAATCCCTGGAGCCTCCCACAATTCTCCCATAGCAAAATTCCCCCTTTTTTGAGGGAATTCCCTCATKGCAGAGGTGCTGAGCTGGCCTTTGCTTACCTTGTCGTAATCATATTGGGAGGAGCATCTGTTGTCAAATCTAAGATACAAACAGCGGGCTCCTGGAATGTGCACAGTTTCTTTAAATTTATAGTTATCCCTGACRGGATGGACTGTCTCCACAGTCTTCCCAGCAGCCCAGGGAGCAGGGATCTTCAAACCAGTCAGGAATCCTGGCTCTTCCTTCTCTTCCAGCATCCTGAAATTGGAGTGAGAAATCAGGCCTAAAATACAGCACACAGATTTCTAYTGTTCCAACGTTAAGATATAAAGGACTTCAAATCACCCCTCAGTACTGACACAATGTCACAAAAAACTGACTCCTGGTTTTAGGCACAACTGTATTGAAAGAATTCATATATTATATATATTATTATTATTATTATTATATAGTTACATATATAATCATTATTCATACATTATAGATATTCTTAKTCACAAAAATCCTATTATCACAATTTTTTTAATTCTCCAATGCTGCAAATAAGCAATTTTATTTGATTTAGCAGATTGTTTCTGTTCCTAAGCAGGAGCTGGAAAACTTTGAGCTGAGACACAGCATTTAAATGCAGGAGTTATTTCTCTCTGCAAATTAAACCATTTAATAGCTTTGCAATGGTTTTAATTCTGTATCTCATGCTGCCAGAGCAATTTACATTTTCTCTTGATGGTCCTCCTTAGCYTAATTTATTGCGAGAGGAATGTTCAGAATTAATTCCCAATGCTTGAGGTGAAGGAAAAAACCAAAACAAACCATATTCTGTGTGAACAACCTGAAGATACTAAGAGTTTAATTCTATATACAGACCAGACTTTGGAACTAATTACCTTTTGCAACAGCTTATATAAAACTGAGRCAGCCTTAGAAATCATTACAGCATACATTTAAAAATTATTTCAAATAAAAACTGCTGCTTTATCCCACAGCAATGGTCAAATGGACATTACAGCTCAGAGTTTATCCCATGAAAAGACCCAAATGTAAAGAAAATCACCTCTCATCAGGTAACTGCTTCCCTTTCTGCTCTGGAGCACAACTGGGGGAACTGTTCAGCTCTGAGAAAACTGGAGACTGGGTTTTAAGCAGCAGTGCAGTCTGTGGCCCAAAATACACAGTGTTAGGGAGATGCAAACTGTAAAGCATTTTAAGAGCTCATTATTGCAATAATTAACAATCCCACTGTTGTTATTGACAATAAATCATTACTGAGTAGCTCCTGGAGCAGTCCAATTTARCATTCAGCATCAGCAGCTTTGGCAGCTGTTGAGAAATTCTTAACTCTGGRCTGTGGATGAGCCACTGCAGGAAGCTGAGCAGCATTTTGGAGGTCCCTGACAGCCCAGGGGTGGCACAGAGCCCGTACCTGACTGGTGTAAAGCACCAGCTGCACCAGCTGAGGCATCAGAGCATCAGCCATGGTCAGGGTCTGCAGGTTTGGGTGCATCAGGGAGGTCAGCAGCACAGGCAGCAAGTGGCCAAGCATGGTGGCCTTTGTGATCTGCTCCAGGCCTTTTAACCTGTAAGGAGAGCCCAAGTTACACAGGAACAACTGTTCTCACTTGTGAGTTTTAGTTAYGTTTTATCTTGTAGCAGCAATTCAAAATTCAGCAGAGRATGTTTGTAGCATATAAAAAAAAATCCCCCAAACAATCTTGAAACCACTACAATTTCTCCCAAGTGTCAGTGACCTTGAATTGCTGACAATTCTCACTGAACAATCACAGAGCAGAGCCAGTAAATCAACAGTTTCATAATTACTTAGAAAAGGATAAGCCCCCCTGGGCACAGGATGAAAGTCCCCATCAAACACAGATGCACCAGTGTGGATATCAGCTCCCAGCACATGGAGCTCAGAGGACTTGAAAAGAATTGGCAGCTACAAAAATATATTTGAACATGAACTCATCTGAAAATATCACCCAGGAATTGTGTGTTGTCAATAAACACAACTAATCTTTCAGGCACAGAGAAGCAGAAAGTGAAACCTGGAACAGCTGGGACAGGGAGCTGTTTGTTTGAGGAGAGAAAAGTTCACAGCTTTTGTTTCCATCCCATTCCCAAGGTGTATTTTTAAGAGGAAGAGAGACAGGGAAGAGTAGGTGACACCATCTGATGGAATATGTGGGATATCAAAACARCATCCAAGGCTTGTCATGGATAAATATCCAGTCCAAGCTACCAGGGATGTAACTAGCAGGAATTTAAAAATAAAGAGATTGCTCTAGCTGACAGGAGTATACCGAACTAATTACAGTTTATTTCCAAGTATCCTACTCATAAATCCCATTTAACTAACTAAAACCTTCCCAATTTGAGTTTCCTATAGAAATAGCAACCTACAGATGATCAGGAYTGACACAGAGAGTGATTCTAAATTCTCCTCCAGCTGAGTGCTAAACAACTGCTATAGGAAGGAACAGTTCCTATGCATTCAAAGCTCAAATATAAAGTGATAAATTATAATTAATGCTAACTGTGCTTGTACAATAAGCCACAAAGAGGAACAGCTCCCTGTTTCCAAATTAGGATCCTCCCACTTGTCTTACCTTTGCTCCCTGTCAGAAATGTCACTGTTAATTAGTGCTGTAGTGACTTGTTGCAGCATTTCTAAGACTTCATCACATCCTGTCAGAATTTGTGTGGCAAGAGACAAAATGCTGGTCTTGAGTTCCTAAGCACAAAAAAAGTATTACAGGATACTTAAATTCTTAGAGAATCCCAAAAAACAGACAACAGAACAAAAAGATGGATTTCCAAATGAAAAGAATGATAATGTGACCTGGCAGGCCTGCAGCAGGAGATTCATCCAAGACTTAAATTTGATTAATGTTAAGCCCCAAAGTGCTGGGAGAAACTAGGTGCATGTTTTACAGGATGCACATCCAGTTTCTAGAGGGAAGGAAGCCCCAAGTCCAGCACAGGAGAGAGCTGAGAGCCAGCCAAGGGACAGGACTGGTGACACAATGTCCTAGCAGGGATGAGGAGCACTGCAGAGAGAGAAACTGAACAATGAACACGGGGGTGAATAGTGAGACAAGAAAAATACTCCAATATTTAGCATTTACTCAATGAGCCTCAACAAATCACTTCCAACTGCAGCAGCTCACAAGCACACACAGCCTCAAAGAGCAGCAGAGAAAACCAGCTTAGCAAAATACCAGAAATTCAGAAATCAATTCCATTAGAGAAGAATTATTATCAAAACTGCTGTGACCAGACAACTGCACTCGAGRGCAAACCTGGCTTCTGGGAGTTGGCTGAAAGCTATTCCAGCAGTGTGAAAAGGCAGTATTTTAATAAAGTTTATACCAACAAAAGCCCATCCTCAAAACTTGTCCTCTAACAGCTTCCCTGCCACAAACTTTATTCTATTTCAGACAACTGATGGAGGTGGTTCTACACAAACTTTGCTTGCTAAAACTGCAAAAAAGCAGAAGCCAGGTAAGGCAAATGASAAAACCCTTTTCTATTTATTTAAAAAAACTTTTTCAAGGACCACCTGAGTGCTTTGGAAAAGAATAAGTGTCTGGGGCCAGAAAATGTGTCCAGAAAAGCAAATTCCCATTCCTCAATCCTACTAGCCCATATTAAAATATATTTAAAATCTCATTATCCATATATTTAGGAAGGGAAGTGCCTGCTCTCACTGATAATATGGACTGCAAGCTGGAATCCTGAACACACAACAACTGCAGATTTTACTCTGGACAGTTTTTCCCTGTTCTCCAGCTGTTTCTCAAAAGGAAAAGATCCACCAGCAAACACACTGCGGGTACAAGGTGTCACAGGCACACTGATTGGAGAGAGCCATACTAGAATAAAGCTTGGTGTTTACCTGTACCTTCAATGTCTCTCCCTGCAAGGAGCTGTCACTGTCATCATTGTCATCAGGTTTAATCAAAATAGTGTTACTGAGGAGGTGGTTCTGCACAGCCATCAGGTACCGCAAGCACGAGGACGCAGCCTTGAACACAAATAAGTAAAACTTTGCATTATCCAAAGCCTTCATCAAACCTGAGTCAGGCAAGCCTCAGACTTGGAAGGTGGAAAGAGGAAAAAAAAAAAAAAGGTTGAGGAAGAAGATAAGGAAAAGSAAAGAAATAATTTTACATATTTAAGAGGAGAAACCTGGTTGCAAATGCTGAATTTTGTGAAATAAGTCACAAAAATATAGAGGCAGTACAAGTTTGTTCAGGTTTGGAACATTATAGCAATATTCAAGAACTCTAAGAATTAATTAATTCTTCAGATAATGCCACCAGAGACAGAGATTTAATTCAAATTCCTGAAGGTGATGGTTCCATACCACTCCTCCTTTCCCACCCTCCTGCAGCACAGGCCAGGACTTCCTGTCTGCTCCCAGCATTTTTATGGAAGCTCAACCTGCCTTTCTCAGGGAGCTGATCCKGCTGAAAACATTTCCACATCCTTTTACCATCAAATGTTAGCTATCACTCCTTTTTATCTGACACTGATAACTCTTTCAGACTGTATGAACCATTATACACAACTGCACGTTTGATTTTTTAAGCTGCTGCAATGCTTTGAATATTGAGACCCACAAACTTCCCCTAAACCAAATGGCAACCAGAGCAACTGGAAAATAAATCCATGTATAAACTTGTTCCAGCATTATGGAACATTCCAGCATTTCTTTGCTGTGAGAAATTATTCTTTCCTTCCCTGCACAGCACAAACAAAAGAAAATATTTTGGATTTGTTAAGACACAACTATAAAAGTTTCACCTTCATTTACTCAGTGAAGAGGGTGGATTCAAGGAGGAAAAGAGGCCAAAAGGCAGATAGACTTTTATCAAAACACTTTTTACTTACAGGCACAGTTGAAAGAAGCCTTTGAAAGTCATCTTTAGATACAGTTTGGCACTTGGTGATTAAGACACAAGATTCTCGGACAACAATCTTGAGGATGTAGTGCAAGAGCTCATCATTGAGTCTTCAAAAGAGGCAAGAAAGGTGGAAAATGTTCAKCATTAATTGTTGTGTGTTTTGTACAGCTAAGTTCACTCTGCAAGSTGGATTCCAGTTTCTAGGAAACCTGAACAAGGATCTGTTCAACTTCAAATTCAGACACAAAAACCCAAGCCTGAAATGTTTAACAAGTGCAACAGGTTTCCAGGGATTTGCTGCACTGTGCTGCTCTAAATCTGTGATTTCTTATGGCTTCTGTAGAAGTCTCCTCCCAACTTGAACAGGTACTTGAGACTGGCAGTTCTACTGCTGCAAAGTCACTTCATGGAGTGATTTGCACAGAAATACCATACAATTATATTTAAGAAATTATCTTTCACATTCAGTGTGAACATGGCAAGGAACAAGGAACCCCAAACTGAGTTTGTATACAGAATCTCCAAAGTTTGCCCTAAAACATCAAATCTCTCTCCCTCATCCAAATGAAATTTTTCTCCCACAGACACAAAAACATTTCAGGTCACACTGCAGGAACACAACGAGCAATTCCAGCAAAAGTTCCTGCAAGTTCACCTCAAGCAAATAACAGAAAAATACAGGAAAATGGAGGCTTTTTACCTATAATGATCATCATCTTCACTTCCAAATCTGTTGTTCTGCAGCTGCTCAGCTAAATTAGTCAGGATAACATCCCGGAGCTGGGAGAGGCCACTGTTCCTCTCTCCTACAAAGGAAATAAAAAACTTTTGCAAAGCAGCATTTTACAGAATTTATTTTAGTTGCCTGCTATCTTGTTCAACACAAACACAGCTCAGAAATGGCTGAATTCCCAGGGTCACCAGAGCTGCTGCTCAGACTGGGAGCACTTTCCCTGCTCATGGCACCACTGGAAATTCCAAACACTTTGAGGACGAATATGTTCCCGTGAAGTAACAAATTACTTCAGTAATTTGAAGTAAGTAATTTGGGAGAATCAGCTGCTCCCAAGCCCAGATTCCCATTTCCTGGTGAACTCAAGGACATTATTCCCCCTACAATCAGGGCTAACATGACATCGGATTACAGGGTAACTGCAAATATTCCTTTTCTCCACCTAACCTACCCTTGGCCATGCAGAATTTGAAGCATCCCATAATTTCCTAGAAAAGGATTTAAAGCAGAGTAGTGCCCAATATCCCAAACTGTTCTCCCTCCAAAGCTTCAGATTCACTTTGATTTTTTTGTTCTGTTAGAAAAACCCCACTCTCACCTGGCAATAAGACAATCTCACCTTCAGTTAAGACCAATTTCAATAAATTATTGATTTCTGCTTCTCCAGGATACAGGATATTTAAACCAGAGCTAAGGAAAAGATAAAACCATGAATTACATGATRGATTTAGAAGTGAACAAAACCATTTCAATGGACATGTGACAAAGGGCAGCACAGACTCTCAGCAGAGCTGATGGAACATTTACAGTTGTAAAGGCTTAGAAGAGCATCCTCCATATTTTAATATCAATATTAGGAAATAAGCAGCTGTTTTCTCCAGGAATCTCTTGTAATCGATTATATTTTATTCTTTAGGTCCCAAAGCTTCTCCAAGAGCTATTTGCTTCCCTCTGGAAAACTTCTCATTAAACACTTGAGCATAGGGCAGCACAATCAGTTTGTTAAGAAACAGAGGTGTCAGGGAAAATTATGATATCCCAGAAAAGATCTCCAAAAACTGGTGATAAGGTAAAAGCTGAGGCTTTCCTGTGACCAGAACAACAGAAAATACAWATAAAATTATCAAGTAATCACTACTGCTACAGTTTTGTACTTTCTGAAGACTGCCTCTATAGAAGTCTTAGTTTAAGCTACATGGAAGCTTCTGGAAGGAGCATTTCAGGAACACCCCAGCTCTGCAGAAACATTCCAGGTGGAGGTTTTTTCCCTCTAACTTGTGATGAACTCTGTCCTTTCTATGTGAATTCTCCCATCAAGATCACAATCACCTCAAAGCAGCACTTCATGCCTGTCTGATGTATTGAAATCGTTATGCAACTTTTCCATTTCCTTTCCCTCTTTCAGTAACACTTGCACAGAAAAGAAAACCAGAATGTTTTTCAGCTTCACACTGAGAGCAGAGATTATTGAAGCTTCTTTCCCTCTGGCTCATGCTGATCCACTCTGATAGAAAGCTCAGGAAAAGTTATCACACATTGCCAGCTACCTTTGAGGGTTACACTGGCATCAGAATCCCCCAGGGAGAAAACAGGAGGAGGGAAACACCATCCCATCCCCACTCTGGAGATGTTCAACAAGTCCCTGGAATACACAGGGTTAATAAACAAGATGTTCATGCAGGTGACAGCAGACACTTTTCCCTGTGAGAAAGCAGGTCCGTCCCTGAAAATGCCAGGTAAACCTCCTAAGCCACACTACTCTCCTTCACTCAGAGCTGCAGGGAGCCACAGAAATTCGGAATGTTGTGATTCACACCAAGAAAATGCAGGTTGATCTTCAAAAGATTTTGTTCTCAACCCCTGGAGCACTTCCCACTRGAAAGCAGGTTCTATTTGTCCTTGGCAGGCTGGAGCCAGCATTCCTGGGCCCTGAGATTGCCATTATCTCCTTTTCAGGACATACAACCACACTTTTTTTTGTCTCCCTGGGCCTTCAAGTCTTAGAGCCTTGTCAAGTATTATTAAAACTCTAGAGTATTATTAATCCTTCAAGTATTWATAATCCCTCAAGTATTACTAATTCTGCTTTTCCTGATGTTCCTTTTGTCCAGAAGTCYGTTGTTGTCACTTTAAACTGGTGTAACAGCTGCCAACAGCAGCTYTGCCTTTTCCAGAACACCAATGAACTGTGGAAGCTAAATAAGGAACTCATTCAAGAAAACTTTGCTCGAATTTAGCAACAATTTTATAATAAACATTAAAAAAAATCCTTAAAAGCAAATAAAAAATAAACAAACTGAAAGTATAGAAAGTAATTACTACCTGTTATTTCATCAAGATAAACACAYTGTATTTCTCTTCTTCCACAGACAAAAACCGTAATAATTTTGCTGTATTATGTCTTAAAATCCATCACATTACATTTTATCATATTAATGTAAAATCAACTGAATGCAATTTGAATGTTTATCTGTCACTACATTTCAAACAGACTAAAATCTGAGTTAAGTTGAACTTGATAAAACAGATATTCACCTAATAGCCAGACAAACTTCCTTCTGGATTTCAGAGCAGATCTGATCCCTTGGRGCCATCAGTAACTGCCACAGCAACAGGCCAGACCTTCTGACAATATCTCTGTTCCTTTCAGTTTGGGGGCTGAAGAAAAATTTAAAAACCACCTAAGAAAAACCAAATACAACAAAATTAATATTAAAAATATAAACGYTACTTACATTAACTCATTTTCTGCAGTCAGTTTCTCAAGCTATTTGTGTGGGTCTAGAAATCTCAGAGTCAGAATCTGATCTTGAATCAAAAAATGGGGGGGAAAATGGGAAGAAAGAAGGAAATAACCTCTATGGGTTTTATTTTAATCTATAAAGGCAGAGATTATATTTAAATTAGGGCTCTTAAATGAGTATATAAAATATTGCAAAGCCACTGTTAAATCAACCTCCAGTAACATGGATTACAATGGAAAAAAAAAGAAATTAAATAAAAATTAAACCAGTGGTTGCCTGTACTCCAAACCAAGTTTTTCATTTTTCCATGCGAATTTTGAAGTTCATTCCAGGTGTCTGTACCTGGAAGACAACGAGGATGCAGCGGATGATGCAGGTGTCCCCATTGACCATGGCCTTCTCCATAATGTCACAGATGCTGCTCAGGTGATGGGCTTCAATGGGATGCTGCTTGCCCAGGAAATTGCTGATGGGGAGGTTGTTGCTGGCTGCCAGGAGGTTGAGCTGGTGGATGCACATGGCACCAACATGGTGCAGTAACTGGTTAATGACCTCRTTTGTGGTTGTTGCATCCCCTGGAAGGACAGAAGAGTTCAAATGCTTTCTATGCAGACTGATCATCAGCTTTTGCTTCTAAAATATAATACATCAACTTCAGGGCACTAAAGGATCACCTAAGACACCTTTTTCGTGTGCTGAAGGCAGCAAGAATCTGGGATCTTCCATACGTGTCTCACTTGGTGCTTTTCCCTCTCTTAAATCAAAGCTAAACCATGATCAATATTTACAATTCTTTTCAGGAATGAACTCAACTTTCAACAGAAAGCTTCCAAGGATGTTTCTGTTTATTGTCTGATACTCATTTCACTTCCACTCTGTACAAAGTGCTGGCTTGTGGATTCCCCTCACCTTTGGGCTCTGCGATGACGTGACTCACTCCCAGCCTCTGGCACACGCAGTGGAATGCCTGGTTCCCAGGATTGCACCACTGATCAATATAATCATTGGAGCACGTCCAGATCATGTTATTCATTGTATCATAACAGGCACCTAAGAGAAGGAAAATATTGCACGTGCACATCAATTTGGTAGAAAACCAGACTGAAGCATCTTTATTTGCTTTGAAAGTTTGTAAAATTTCACCACGGACATGCAACCCCACCCATTCAAACCCAAATGGATTATTGAGAGCCCCAGCATCTGCAATATTCCTTACCAAGCCCAGGCACCAGAGCTCCCCGTCCGAGCGAGCTSCCTGCAGCATCAATGAGATCTGCTCTGCTGGTGAACTGCCCATCYGAGATGTTGAACACCAGGCTGGAGGCAAGAACTACACAGAAACACAGCTCCAATCARTTCCTGAGAAGTTTATTGCATTTTAGCCAGCCAAGCATTCCCAATCTGCCACAARCAGCTCTGACTTACTTTTTAAGGAGGACAAAGCACTGGTGCCCCCGAAGAGCGAGCGTGTGGCCGAGCTGCCCGAGCCCCCCGGGGGTGGCACCAGCATCACCAGGTACGTCCCACACGTGTAGATTGGGGTCTTTCTCAGCATCTTCAGGGGCAGCCCACAGCTCGTGTTGGCAGCTGCAAYAGGGACCAGAGAAAGGTYACAAACTGCWTTTCTGCAGAGCRAGGCAGAGCTCTGCTCAGGGCTTCRAGGGGATCAGTATTTAGAAGCTGTGTTAAGAAGTTTCTAAAGAATTCCAGAATGGTTTGGGTTGGAAGGGATCTTCAAGATCATCCCATTCCAACCTCATGGACMGGGACACCAGAGCTCCATAAACCTGGCCTTGAGCATTTCCAGGGATGGAGCATCCACAACATYCCTGTGGAGGGATGGCCTCCCAATCCCACACATTCTGTATCAAACCCCACAAGGCTACCAAGAGTTTCACAAGTTACTCAATTAAAGAAAACAACTCCAAAATAAAATATATAAAAAATTATGTCTAACCAAAACYATTAAGAATTATATGGCGATAATTRWATTGATCGCACTTAGAGCCAAATGATCTCCTCATATAGATCACTTGAGATTCACTATGCATTTACTATTTTAAGTTCTCCTGCTCCTCATGAAACGTAGACAGCCCAAATGATCTCCCTCCTACAACAGCTGATCAACACTTTTTGAGTGCTGACTCAAGAATTAGCCAAGAATAGCCACTTACTCTCCTTTTTCAGTAGCACTTGAGATGTTAAATGGCAAAACACAACCTTTAAAATAGCTCTCCAAGCTAACTTCTCGCCAAATTCCCTGGAAGCAGAGCTATTTCATGTATAATTTATTTTTATGGAAATACTTTTGATTGTTTCAAATTGAAGAAAGAAAACTTGCGAAGGAAGAGAAATAATTCAAGATAAACTGAATAAAATCTTAAGACAAATCTCACAAAGCTCCAGATCATCCTGAAACCATCAGTGCAGTTCATTCAAGATTCTCATTAACTTGGGTTGTTTCCATACAAGAATACCCAAACATTGTGCAGATGACCTCAGAAAAATGCAAAATCACTTTAGATTTGTAATATTCCAATGATTTGTGAAGCAATAGTTCCATTTCCTAACCTGTAGGCCATTTTTACACACCAATCAGAAGCCCAGCTGAGCTGCCAGCAGAGAAATGCAATTATCAGGTTCCCCAAACTAATTCAATAACAGAATTGGAAAAGGGTGCTACAAGCATTCTTCCCATTTTCCATTCCTAAATTTTCCTCACAATCCTAATTTAGCAAAGGAACTGATAACTCCAGCACTAAGCAAATACTGAGCGGATCCTCCAAATACGTATTTGGGGAAAAATACACACTTTTTAAAAAAAAAACCCTGTCCTAAGAGGTCAGTAATGAACAGGATGGATGCTGTGTGTGTTAAGAAATGAAAATTAAAGCATTTCTGACCTGCCTGGTCCTCCTTGAGGGTGTTGGAGATGGTGGAGCCYGTGAGAGCAGCGAGGGTGGCCGAGGGGGAGGCGCGGTACCGGGACAGGCGGCTCAGCAGCATYTCATTGATGCTCTTGGCAGATTCCCCCTCTTTCCTCATCAAGATAATTCTTTCCTGCAGAGGATTTGCTATACAAATGCCATTTTCTACCTAGTAAAATGCGGGAAAAATACTTTAGATGCTGAAATCCGTAAGTGAGAGAGATCACCTGAAATGAGCTGAAAATTAACCACCACAATCTATCAGGTAGGGAGACAAAACCGAAGTGTGCTGACAGAAGTTCTTGCAAAAAAAAAAGTTCTGAAAGCAAGACAGGAGTTGTTTGTGACTTTGTGTTTAATAGAATAATTGTATTAGACATGAGATAATAAAAGATATCTAATCTCTTTGAGATATTTAATAGAATATCTTCTTATTCATGCCTCTTTATGACAAGACTTGTCATAAAGTTGAATTCATTTAGGAAACTTGACTTAAAAATATATAATCCTCTTGTATTTTCTTAGTGATATTTTCTTCACTTGCAAATCATTTGGCTTGAGATCATCTTCCAGCCAAAAATTTGAAAAATKATTTCCTCAGACCATGATCTTCAGGGGATGTTTAATTGCAGAATGCATCTCTTAATRAAGATGTGATTTAGAGCGTTAGGGATTTTCGTAAGTTGTGCTACTACAGCCTCCCAATTCCAGCTCCACCATCCCACTCCATCCTCCTCTGCTGAGCCGAAATACAGACAGAAAAAATGCATTTGATGCTACACGAGAATTCATATTGCTAAATATGATAATCCTCTGGAGATGGAATTGGACAATTCACCTTCTGTTCAGTTATTTCATATAAATCCATTCAGATCACGCCCATGAAAACCCACACCTAATATGTCAATTAAAAAATGCTGATATTTAATTAAACTGGAGTCACGCCACCAACATCAGGAAAATAAAACACATGATTTGCTTACTATAATTTCAAAAATATCCATAAAGACAGAGTGGCCTTTGGGGGTTTTTTCRTTGAGGCTTGCAGGGGACCAAATCCAGTAGAAAAAGGTGCCATCTGAAGAAAGATGCACGGTGGTCATAGTGCTGCCAACTGGGAAGTGATTTACTGGCATTGGGATTATCTGACATACCTAGGARACAGAGAGCATCTTAACAGGTCTGATTTTGCAGTTTGGCCTTAGAAGTATGAACAGTATGAAAAACAAATAGAGATCAAATGCAGTCAGTGCAGAAGAGGCTTCACATTGGACTTAGYAGCAGCACTACATTGATTTATTACCAACAGCTATTCTATGGTATTTGCCAAATATCCAAACCAGCTCATCTATTTCAAATTTAACCTATCTAAAAATAAAAGGATCATCCCCTCTCTAATGATGGAGAGCAAGCCCACAGCACCACAAGGAAAATACACATCCTATTGAGTCACCTACTTTCTGCAACTTCTTTCAAAATTGCTTGAAACTTGAGAAGAAAAGGGCAATCTAAAGATTCTAAATTCTTGAAACACACTAGAAATAAATGTGCRTATCCATCCTTAAAACCACAGCAGGAAAAACCCCAAAGTAAACAAACTACCCCAGTTCTACCAAGGACAACAGTTGTTTAACTACAAATCACAACCAGATCTGCAACCACACCTGAATTCTGGGACAGCRGAAGAACAAAGAGCTGTTCAGAAAGAACACATTTTTGATTTAAACCAAAAGTCCATTCTGCTGTTGTTTGATTGTTTTTCAATGTGCCCACACTAGAATAACAAAATATTTTGAGTGGGAAGGGACCCMCCAGGATCATGAGCCCAACTCCTGGCCCTGCACAGACACCCCAACAATCCCACCCTGTGCATCCCTGGCAGCAATGTCCAAACGCCCCTGGAGCTCTGGCAGCCTCAGGACTGGGACCATTCCCTGGGAAGCCTTCTTAGAGCCCTGGCACCCTCTGGGGGAAGACCCTTTCCCTGATCTCCAACCTAAACCACCCCTGGCACAGCTCCAGCCCTTCCCTGGGTCCTGTCCCTGCTCCCAGAGAGGAGGAAGCTGCGGATTGGGATAAGGTAACAAGCTCTATCAGTACCCCATAATACAGTACAGTGTAATTAYAGATAAATACATATATTAAAAAGAYACACTGAAACAGTATAACWTCTCTACCACAACTTACAYATTCACCACACCATGACTTCAGGGTGGGGTTAGAAAAACRCAGATTCACAAAATATCAAACTTCAAGGATAAAACTAATTAAAGCTAGAATACATGTGATTCATTCAGCCTGTTTTCTTCCCACCCCATAACCCTGTCCCCTTTACCTGCAGGGTATGTTGATCCACGAGCTGGAACAGGTAGTGAGGTTTGCTATCAAAGGACACGGGCCGATGGAGGAGTTTGCCGTTGCCAAAAGCCACCCAGCCCGCCTCCAGCTCCTCGTTCCGACAGTACACAAACCCCCTGAAAAAAAACCCACCAGGATTTTCAAACYCCTTAAACCCTGCCCTGTTTCTTTGGGTTTGTTTTTTTTTTTCAAATAACAACTTGCAACCACAGTGTTGAACTTTGACTGAACTTACATTCAAGTCAGCAATTTGTGTTGTGAAAGGCTTTAAGCGTAAAAAGCCTCGTGGCTTTCAAGCAATGAAGAAGCAATGAGGTACAGTGAGTCACAGCTGCACTAATTACTTAATGAATGACATAATTAGCAAACAAAGACTCACAAACTCAGCTAGAAATAAAAAGTCACAAAATGGATCTACAATATATCCCTCTCAGCAAAGAATCAATGAACTTACTAGACATTAAAAAATAAAAGTAAATCTAAAGTTCTGCTGCTGCGGAGGTTGAACTAATGGCCTCCAGAGATCCCTTCCAACCTCAATTGTTCTTTAATTTTAGAGAAAACAYACTCAAGAAGAATTTCAGATGAGAAAACCAACACATTAAAATAGTACTTAATGAAAATTCACAGTATCATGGAATCACACCCAGACTGGTGTGGGTTGGGAGGGACCTTAGAGATCAYCCCCTTCCAAGTTCCATATGGTTCCAGTCTCGCTACTCCCAACATCTGACAGAGGTTTCCCAAAACAGGAACTTTTGGGTTCCAGCAGCTCTGCAGAACAGCCAATGTTGCAGTGTCCCTCACCTCAGAGTTCCATGCAGTCCTGATCCCAGTTTGCTTACTCCTCTGCCCACGGAATTGGTCGTGTACAGGTAGAGCCCATCGGCTGCAAGGCACCGGCCTAGGTCTGCATCTGGAGCAGGAGGGAGGACACACAGAGAGCACCTCTGTAACATTCCAGCTGGGAATTCTCCCTGGGCATTACACCCCRTGGAAATCAGCACATGTTCATGGCAGGTCACTTCCAAACATTTTTTAATACYGAATTTATTAACTAAGAGCTGCTGTAACACAGGCACAGCCCAAGAGACAYGGTGGTTTCTTCACATCTCCTTCAAGCCTTAGAGGTGCCCAGATGGTCTAACACAGTGCAAGAGGGAAGAAAAGTCTCATATTGAGCCTTGATCTAATTTCTGCCACAACTCTGCAACTCTCCTAAAGCTGCTCAGYAGATCCTTCCACCTCTGAACACTTCATTTGAAACAAAAAGTATTTGAAACATGGAGCAGGAATTGTTAATAATCAAGATGAGACACATGAGTTCAGTCAATCTATTGAGGTTCACAGGATCTGGATACTCAGCTGGGGAAGGAAAATCCTTCCCACTCACTCTCTTGCCTAAACACCTAAAAAGAGAYGTCTCCAATAAATCTGCAGGTAGCCTAAAATGACAACTCCAATTTTTAATTCCTATGGATTGCATTAAATGTGATCAAAGCTTGAACTACTATTTCTAAAACCATGTGAACTCTTATTTAATGCAAAAATAGTAAGCAAACAAAGCAGTAAAAACTGAGAATGAATGCAGGGAAATAAATACAAAAGATAGCATTAAAAAAAGAGCTTCCAAACCAACAGGGTAGAAACAAAGGCAGAATAGGGAAGGGGGGGAAAAAAMCCCAATGAACTTGTACTTCTAAAAATAAACCTGCTGTGCCACTGATAGCTGGCTATTGAATACAGGGATACTGAACTGGGCAGTGATTATGCTCACTGAGGGCCTAACGAGGGGATAATATCCAAACTCTGTCTGACCTCTCTGAAAAATTCCCACTGGAGTCAGGGAGGGTCACTGGATCAACTGCTTTGGATTGGTTCTTACAATCTGACAATTTAAATGAGCAGCTGCTCTTCAGCAACCAAAAAGCAGTATTTTCTGAGCCCCAAAGCTAAACCTCTACATTGATCTTCAAACAATTATCAACACTAAAAGCAATCTGTCCTCCCCTACTAAAGGTGACAGGATGAAATAATTCACCTTTATTTTCACTGCTGGCACCAGTGTTGGCATCAGGGGCAGGTAACATGTCCTCAAAGCCCCAGGACACGATGTGCTTCCCTCCAAGTAGGCAGGAGGGGGATCCAGGACCTCCCTCCAAAAGCAACAACCTTTAAGCAGAAAATAAAATAAAATTCATAAAAAATAGTGATAGCAAAAATTAGCTAAATTAAAAGTTAAGACAAAAATGTATTTGAAGTACTTATTCTGCCAGAGTTCATACATCACTTCAAGGAATCATCAATATTTAATGAAAAAATAAAACTACAGCATCCAAAACCTAATCAATGCTTTCAGATTTGATTTTCTAATGTCTTCTGCACATGACTAAATCTCAGTCTTTCCTAAAGCTTTCAATAATTCTAAAGCCTTTTAATCACTTTTAAAGACATTCCTCCCTACATACACTTAATGAATTTTCAGAGTTGCTGGACAAGTCTACAAGGAGAAAAGTCACTACAAACCTGTAGAGAACATCAGCCACAGGCAGGGACCCCAGCTCAGTCTGTTTCTGTAATAGATGCACTGTATGAACAAAGGTTTTCAGCGACCCTCTAAAAGGACAAGAAAAACATGAATTAAAGATGTCTATTGAAGCCAGACTGAACACACATAACAGGAGAACACCCAGAACCACAAGAGAACAGCCAAGATATGTTCATCAACTTCTTTTCTAATTGGCATCTTGTTCTTGGAAGATTTTCATTCTTTGGGGAGGAAGTGGAARGAGGAACAGAGSGGGAYAGAYAGGCAYAATGYTGGRGAACCTCTGGCCTAAATYCCACCACYTTTTTATTGGAACAGGCTGAARCCCCAGGCAGGGAGGGAGAGCAGCAGCCATGGGCTGGGTCATCAACAACAAGTTCATAAAAACAATCCAGACACCTGATAAAACACCACAACCTTGCTCCTGAGGAATTCCGGAATGATGAATCATGTTTAGATCTCAATGCAACCTGTGGGTCTTGCTGGGCTGAGCCTCAGTGTGAGCAAGGGCTGCTGCACTCCCAGTACAGAGGCCTTTCCTGACTCAAATAGGAAAGACCAGACTCACCCATTTCTTACCAAGATTCTGATTACTTTTCACAGAATCAAGGAATATCCCAAGATGGGAAGGGACCACAGGGATCATCATCCAGCTCCTGGCCCTGCACAGACACCCCAACAATGCCACTCTGGGAGCACTAYCCAAACGCTCCTGGAGCTCTGACAGCCTTGGGGCTGTGCCTGCTCCCCAGGCAGCCTGTTCAGTTCCTGACACTCTCTGGGGGAAGAACCTTTCCTTGATATCCAACCTAAACCACCCTGGAGCAGCTCCAGCCCTTCCCTGGGTCCTGTCCCTGCTCCCAGAAAGCAGAGATTGGTGCTGCCCCTGCACTCTCCCTCTGAGGAATTTGTGGATTGGGATGAGGTGGCCCATTACAACCCCAAATTTGGAAGATCCTAACATCTTTAAAAATACATATTTTACAATTTCTATTTTAAAGGTCAGGGCCATTTTCTGAAAGACCTGGTAGCTTTATTTCCAGGCATTACAGCCCAGCAAAGTAGGAGAATTTTGGCTGTGTCTTAGGTCAGTTATGAACTGTTTTCTTCATAAATAGGAGTGATCAGCTGCAGAGATCCTTGCCCTGCACTCTGCTGAATCCAGCCTTTTGCTGTCACATGTGGTCAGTCAGCTCCCAAACTTTCYTCCTCCACACCCCAATCCCTGTTTTCCCCCGGGACATCTTCAGCTCTTTCCTTTCACTGATAAACCTCAGCCTGGAGAAAATTGACACCAAACACATTAAAGCACCTCGATTAATTATTTAAAGCAATATTTACCCTGTTATTTTATTTTTAGCAATATGAAGCGCCCAAGACTGTAACTAGGAATGTCAATAATGGTCTAATTTTGAAGATTTTTTTCTTCWACACATGACTTAGATATTTAAAAGGAAAGTGCGAGGCTTTCAGAGGTGAACAAAGCACAATGGGTTATTTCAACTCTCTAAGCAATGCAAGACAGACTTGCAAAGAAAATATAAGAACAACCTGCAGTTCAAAAGCTCKGTTTGAAATTTAGCTCAGCTGCAACAGAACATCCCATATTTCCTGCAAATTGACATCTGGGAAAAAAAGAAACAAGATTGTGTTTATCAAATCCAATTTCTCTGAGCGATGTTCGAGTACATTGCCTTTCAGATAAGGCAGTTGTCAGGACAGAGTAATTTGCCACATACCATAAATTTCTCATTKACTTCATTAAAACAAGTGCACTAGAAATTAAGTGGGTTTCATTTGAATAAACCTTTTCCTGAAGCAAATGATGCCATATCCTGGGAACTCCCAACATCTTAAATCAGAGTTAAACATTACAGATGAGGCTGCAACCTGAAGAAACATTCAGGCCAAGATTTCCAAAAGGCTACTTGTGACTTCAGGGCCACAACTGTGGGGTTTTGCAGAGGTTTTGTACTTCCTGCCCCTCTCCCTAAGACACATCCTCTAAAAAAAATAGGTTTTGATTAAAAGCAAATAGGTTTTGATTATGGCAAATTTGTCCTCAAACATCTGATGCCAAACCCATGCAAGACAAGGGGTAGTTTAGCTTTAATGGTCAAACTCTTCACTGGCAACAAAAGAAAAAAATACCTCCAGACTTCTGAGAGACAATACTGAAATCAAATCTGAAAGGAAYTGCCCCCAAACCTGCCAGTTCCACCTTCTCCAGCCAAATAAAAGTGCACAAAGGGGCAGGACAAAGGGAAAAGGAGASAACTTTTCTCCCTGATAAACACATTTGGAACCATTCCTAGAGCAGCTCACTGCAGTGGAAGCAGCAATATGCACACGAGGCATTGCTAACCCAGATCCTTCTGCTTTTACATATGCTAAACACATGCAAAGAAGAAATGCTTAGCAGTTTCACCCTTTCCAAACCAATATTTAAATATCAGCAAGACTGGTGGAAGTTAAAAGTATCACYAGTGCAGTCACATCATTTTTGATTTGTTTCAATGGAAACAGATGACCAACATCAACCACAGAATTTCCCAGGGGTGCTGGAAGCACCATCCTGGAAGGGTTCAACAGACTGAGGATGTGGAATTTGGGGGCATGGTTAATAGTGGATAATGGCTCGGCTTTGCCAAAGTTCCTTAATCCCTCTATTTTGCCAGTAAACTTTTGTGTATTTGTGAGCTCTTGAGACAATCTGGTTGGGATTTCTCCTAGCGCCAAACCAAAGGAATCTCCTGAATTTAAGTATTCCAGGGTGTTACATCCAATTCCACGACTGTCATTCCAGTGCATCTCCCTTACCTTGCACAAGCCAAGGCAACCAGGGCAGCAGCAGCATTTTCCTTCTGCTTGTAGGGGATGTGCTGRCCGGAGGGCGCCGTGTCCTCGAGCCAGGAGCAGAGCAGGGATTCGATGCCGTTGAGGCAATCGGCCGGTTCCTTGGTCAGGCTCAGGGGCTGGCAGTCCCGAAGGCAATTCAACAGCACCTCGGCAGTGATGTTACACAGGGAAGGGTCTGTTCTGCTCTGGGACTGGATCAGCGGGAACACCAGCAGCAGCCCCATGCGGGAAGTGAACGGAGCCTGCTCCGGCTGCTGTAACAAACCCTGGCGCTTGAGCAGGGCCAGCGCCTCCTCATCCCCGGAGCTCTCGCGGTCGTGCTGCTCCTCCAGGGCCAGCTGGCGCTGGGCGTTCCASAGGCCCCGCAGGGCGTTGAGTCGGTATTCCAGGAGCCGGGCGTACGCGTTGCTCTGGTTCCCGCACACCGAGCGCAAGCGCTCCGCCAGCTCCGTCGGGTTCTTGGTCTCAAAGGTCAGGATCTGGAAAGGGAAAAGTGGGTATTTATAGAGGTTTWAAGGGAAGAAAAAAAAAAAAATCCCATATGGTTGTGGTGTGATTTTTAGATCAGCTGTTCTCTATAACAGATGGAGGGATATTATTTTTAATTTCTGGGAATGAATAAAGCTACACCAGCGGCCGAAGAACAGGCAAGTGGTGTTGTGCCCATCTAGGGATGAGGAGTGATGGCCATAAATTAAAACACGTGGAATTCCACCTCAGCATGAGGAAGAACCTCTATCCATGGAGGACAGCAGAGAATTGGGACAGCTGAACAGGGAGGGTGTGGAGYCTCCCTCTCACCTGCCCCAGGTGAYCCTGCCTTGGCAGRAGGYTGGACTCTCYCTCTCTYTCTYTCTARRRATCCYATYCCAYCCCACTRCTGTGGGATTYTGTGAGCCTGTTATTGCCGAGTCAGCATCCTCGCTGAACCCAGGCTTGGGGGTTGCTGAGGGGGATTTTTAAGCTTTTAATAAACAACAACAATAATACGGATTGTAAAGRAAAATACACACACAGAAGAGCAGCTTGGAAAATAAACACTCCCCTCCTCTGGAGGTTTTTTTCTGTAATCGAAGTAATTTTGCTAAAAACTTCAAAAGAACTGAGAGGTTGGAGGGTCCCAGGGGTTTAGAGCCCTTCAATGAAAACTAATAGGTCACCAATATTGTGTAATACGAATGTGCTTGTTCTAGTTTTGGAGCTCTTCAAATAAATAAACAAACAAACAAGCCAGTTCTCTCCAATTCACCAGGAGTTCTGTTATACTCTCTCCCTCCCCTGCTTTTTTTCCCTCTTCAATTTTATCATCTTGCACTTAGCTACACCTTTCTCAAAATACTTCTAGTTGCTGCCATAGCTGAAAACCCTAAAAGTCTCCTCCTCATCATTTGAGACAGAAAAAAGARGCCTTTTTGGCACTTCTAAATAAAATTGGAGACTAAGTAGGAACAAGAGAAAACAAGTAAACCGTGACACAAAAACATATTTATGGCTTAGTATCCAGCCTGGTACTGGAAAACTCAGAATTYTAAGTAATTTACAGACAACTTTTCTCCCTCCTGCAAACAACAACAGTGGAGATCAGCAAAGTCACTTAAGCAGCGGCAAGCTCAAGGAAAGCCATGAGCCAAGCATTTTCTGATACTCTGGATCCAGTGTCCAAAGGGCTTCTGGCCACGTTCCAAAGTACCTCATCTCATCCACCCCAGACACAATCTTTGGCCCATCCTTATGCTGTAAAACTGTCAGTTCCTCCCTTATTTAATAAATAAATATATATGTGGGAAGGGCAATGTGAGAGACAAAGAGCTGCACTGGGTAATGGCATCCAGGGCTGTTTGTTTTGTGGGTTTTTCTAATTGCAGGCAGCAGTCATAGAGATCATGAAATAAATGTTTCTGGCTAATTGCAGACTCCTGAACAGCTTGTTAAAATGCTGCAGGACAAATCACATCTGCCACTGCCACACAGCCCCTGACTAAAGGCAAGGAAGCAGCTTTGCAGGAGGACATTCMCCACTAGAGCCAGGAAAAGTTCACTTGAAAGGAATTCACATTGTAATTACACTTGAATAGATGTTGTATTGAGCTTCTTATAACTAATGAACCTCCTTTAATTAATTTCTCCAAGAGATTATGAATATTAATTACTAAACCACATATTATACGTTTAAAATAACCACCTCCTGTTGTGTGTTCTGCTGTCACAAAAATGAATTTGTTTCCTGTTATAGATGGAACCACTTTCTACAAGTTGGCTTTTGATTTTCATGAATTAAATTGGATGGATTTCCCCCTAAGTGACAACAAACTGCAGAAAGGGAGGGAAAAGAGAATTCAAGTTTGCATTTTGAGGGTTAAATGCTGAAGAAAACAGGTCTGTGGTCCCTGGCCATGTTAATAACAAAGACACCACTACAAAAGACAAGCTGTGATGTACTTGGTGCCGCATGTCTCCCTCCTCAAATCCCACAATTTAACAGGAAAGTGCATTTTTTTTTGCCTTCAATATGGCTCTCAGCTCTGAGTCTGTCTTGTAGTAATCAGGACGAGTCAGTGTCAAATATGTGCAGTTTTGCTGATGAAAAGCCTTTTCCTGCTGAAGTGTTCATTTTTTCCTGATCTCACAGCTCCCAATTTGCTTTAAAAGCGTGTGCGATCCGTCTGGGATTGGTAAGAGTGTTTTGCTTTGGTCTTTCATAAGGCAAATGAGCACTAATTTGGGTAAATGATACAGGAAGTACATCAGCTTCAACAGATTTACAAGACCTTTCCAAAATGGGACTTCGAAACTTTTGATAATGCAGTTTACATCATCTGATTTTCATACATGGCTTATAGAACCAGTGGAAAAGAACTTCAATTATTTAACATCATCTGAAGGTCTAAGCAGGCTTTTGCACTTCCAGAAAGTAAGAAGATATTAGAAGAAAGGTGTGAGGTCATCTACTACACAGGGTACTTCAGCAAATTAAATTAAGGACTGTTTTCCTCAAAAGCCTTTTTACTAGAGGTCAGTAGTCAGAGCTGCCTCCAAAAAGGAGCTTCAAGACCAAATGTTCCTGGTGAGGCTCTAATAAACATTCTGGAAGCTTCTAGGGTTCAGACACATCCTGGGATCTCACTGCTGCCAGGGCTCTGGCTCTCCCTACGAGTCAAACACAGCCCTTTCCACCCCAAYGCTGACAGAGCTTCACTTGATCCCTGCCAGAGCCATCAGTGCTTCCCTCTGGACACGCTCAAGACTCCACACAGGAATCCCAGCCCTTGTCAGGGCCTCCTGAGCACACTGCCTGCAGCTCCCSTATCTCCAGGCAGCGCTTGTTATCTTCCAACTATCTGAAGTCAAACCAAGTTAAAATAAAATGCAAGAAAACCCCCATCGTGCTTATTCACAAATTCTGACMGACAACACCACTACCAATGTTTATAGAAGGAAAAATTCCCTCCCCTGCTGCCTCAGGATTTACACCCGAGTTTGAGCTCTGATTTGGGGCTGATTTCCAGCACCTTTTTTGGTGACTCAATATTACCCAGTACAACACATGAAGAGATGTTAGGGGCAGACACCAAAGCCAGCCCAGCACAAACCACACCTGAACCAGTCCGTGATCCATCACTTCCCAGCTCCAAACATTCCTGACTAACAAGGCTGGAATAAAATCTAAGAGGATGAAGAGGATGTAACGATCCCACCACTTTGCCATAGAAAAGTAACCCAAGTAGCTACTGACATATAACTAAAAACTCRGAGCTTTTAGTTTCTACTGTTAGTAGAAAGTTTAATTGCCACTGTTTTAATTTTGCAGTATCTTATCCTTACACGTTATTTCCTTGTTTGATCTTTTTAATCAATTTTAGTCAATATTTTAATTAGAAAATGGTAGAGCCAAAGTTCAATCACCTTAATTGGTCTTTGACATCTTCAACATCAAGAAGCACAAAAGGTATCTAATTTTAAAAGAACTATGGGGAGGTGTCATCTTTCCCACTRTATCCAATATTTGTCCTTTTGCATCCTACCACATGACCTTACCCAGGTAATTCTTCCYATTAAACAGCATTTTTGCCAAATCTGCTCCAGAAAGCAGCAGCTGACATTCCCTATTTTTAKGGCAACATGTTTCTCTGCTGATAGTGAATACCAGACCTGCTACAATTAACACACACTAATCAACATGAAGAGTTTTAGCCTGAGGTTTTATGACCCCATTAAGTAAATTTAAATGTGAGCTGTCACTAAAAGGCAGCTTTTTCCTCTGGCTACAATTCCTGTCCCCTGTCCTCTCCCTGGTGCTGGCAGTGGTGCCTGTGGGGTGTGTGTGTTTTAATTCTGCTACACAGAGAACYGAGGAGCAGTGAAGCTGTGCACAAAGGGGTGACTGCTTTCCCCACTTTTTTGCATACTGGAAAGCCTCTAAATCTCCCCAATAACATTYAATTCTTTGTCTACAGGATTAAATTGGCTGAATTTCACTGTGAAGATGAAGATGGTGGAATATCTATCAGGATCAATCACATCCCTAACGCCCCCCTTGAGTATTAAACACAGATTATTCCCMTCTCACAGGAGGTACARAACAGACAGAAAAMCAGAAACAACCTCAAAATTGTAAARTATCTTTAACAGGAGCATGAAAARAAATTAATTCTATTCGYTTTYCCACCCCATTACAGGTATAAGRCATTTGTCTYGTACAGAGTCAAYKAAGAGGCAGCACCACTTGTTTACTTGGCTCTTTTGTTTCTAGAAACACCAATAAAACAATGTAAAAAGACTAAACTACAAAAAAGTATGGATTATTCTGTARGAGAAGTAGCACAGGTGACAGTTTTAAAGGCACCCTGAAGATTGAAATACACATCCRAACTGAAACTGCTCCATAAACAACCCCGTGTCCATACTCCTTGTCTCCCTTATCTTCCACTCTGCATTCCTGCCCTTGGCACTTTCTGGGACATCCAGCACGAAGCTGCCTTGGTGCAAACCCACCTTAATTCCTTCTAAAACATTTTTCTAACCCCTCCCTAAGGCCTTTTCCTTGCTAAGCCATGTGTCAAATATATAAATATGTGTGAACATTTTCTCCCTGATGTTTTAGCTACTGAAATTTTATAGGTTCTTAGCAGCTGCTGCACTTTACACCATGCTTTAGTGTTGCAGTTAAAAACTACAAGTTTCAAGGTTGTTCCAWTTTTTTCTGCTCCAAGAAATTTTAACCATCTCCTCTTGTCCAAAGCCTCTAYTGAGTCCTTTATGAAGCAGGTTTTTAACAACTCAGCCAAAAGCAGGAACTGGTTTCTTTTGCGAAAATATTATAAATCTAATTGCACAGAAATAAGCACTAAGACATCTCTATCTTTTACAATTTTATCTCAAATAATTTTTGTAACCATACAAATTTCCCAAATAACCTTCATATCTGAGATGAACTATRGAGTACAAGCAAGCTGCAAATAAATAAAATGCTATGAAGTATTGCTTCTTTATTTGTTCATTAAAATATTTCTTTGGCTCTTATTTAAATWGTAGATAAAAATGGCTGCAAAAGGGAAAGAAAAATCTTTGTAATTTAAACACCTAAGAGTGCAGATCACTGACTGAATCAGCTGCAATTGGTAACAAGATCTATATGCGGGAAACAGATATGCAAAATCATCCTTGAGAAGTTTCCTGATGTTTCTCTACAAGGTTAACTAAAATATGAGTTCAAAAATCAAAAGTCAGAGGCACAGTGGCCCATATTAGAGAAGTTTAATAAATTCTAAGTCCTGGCAGAGGAATACTGGAACACTGAAGGGGATGCACGGGATGAGGGCGTAACAAGCCTGCCACACGTCTGGATCAGCAGTTCCCAAGTCAGAGGTCACAACCCCGGGAAGGGTCATCCACTTAGGAAGGAGTCAATTGTTGATGGTGGCATTAGGGACTTTCAGCTTGACAGAGGTGACGCTTGTAGATGGCAGTAAGGTCACAAGCAGAAAGGTTTGGGAAGCACTGACCCAGATAATTGCAGGGAACTGCTCTCTCCTTCAGCAATCAGGGAAAAGTGACAAAATGTTTTCTCTGGGCCGGGAGGAAAATGGGTGAAAACTTCCAAGTTTAGCAGAAACCTTCCAGTTTAAACCATTTCATGGCAAACACAAGTCAGTCACAGGACTGGCACATGCCAAGAAAGCAGCACTGGACTTCAGCTCTTCAACCTCACCATGGAGGCCTGCCCAGACCACACCAGGGGGAAGAGGACAAGCCATCACTTTATTCATTTAATTTTTATGATTAAAGGTAATAATTTTCAGTGCAGAGCTACATCTGCCCAGTGGCACCTCACTCTGCCCTACAGGAACAGAGCTCAACAAGAGTCCAAGCATCAGCTGAGGACAGACATACACATGATCCCAACAGCTACTGAGAGAGGAGCTGCACTTCCAGCTCCATGTTAAAATCAGCAGAAGGTGTCCCTGCCCATGGCAGGAGGGGGAACTGGATGATCTTTAAGGTCCCATCCATCCCAAACCATTCTGGCAAACTCTGGAGAGCTGGCAGATCCAATCTCCCTGGTTTAACAGGCCTCCCCACCTTCAGACAAACCCTCACCAYGCTCCCAGGGTTACTGACTCCAGGAAACATCTTTGGTTGGGGAGATTCTGGAAGTGCTGCAGTTCCCATTGGGGCACTTTATGAACAGTTCTTCCTCCCCTGAATGCTCCTCCCGGGTGGGCACTGACCAGCCAAAATGTCATGGCAACACCCCAAGGTCTGGCACATAGGGCTGTCTCCAAGAAGCAGAAGACTTTGCACTTCGAAAGATTTCTCTGTGTGAAAGGTTTTAAAATAAGGGTCCAAAGGCTTCTGTAATCACTGACTAATCCAAGTCTCTCCAGGCTAGAGGATTTCASTGGGAAACCCACACCAGGAGCAGYTGTTTCATCATTACAAAATTCTAYCAATTTTTTTTTAAACCCTTCATTTTTTGTAAATATGCTGAAACAGTCTAAGAASTTGGCACACATCATCACAGAAAACATAAAAACAGAGCAAAAACTCTTTAAAACTCAATGTACTCCTAGAACAAGTTGAAAGAGAAGGTTAAGTCTCTACTAACCTACCATCAAAATATCTGCGTATAAGTACATGTGTATATAAATACACAAAAACATAAAATCAAAGCTGCATGGGAGTCAAAATAGCAAAATAATAAGTTTTCATAAGCCTTTCTTGGCATAACACCAGCACTGTAACATTTTTTCCTCTGCTTTTCTTTTTATAAATAGACAGAACCTTTGAACAGAAGGACAAAGGAAGCACATCCAAACACACTGACATTAGTCACCAATAAGCTCTTTAAAGGGATATTTAAGCAAAACAGACCAGAATGATACTTCTCCACCCAAAAAATATCCATTAAAGTATTAAACATTATACATTTTTAATTAAGCACTTCAGCTCAGAAATTCAGCCAGGCTTCTGACCATCACTGATGAAGCACAAGAAGTGAATTAAAGAAGTTTCCTAATCAAAGCAGCAGCTGCAGCATCTCCTACCCTTGGCCAATAGCACATCCCAAGAGATTTCTGTTTGGACCATTTTCAAAGATATTTATTACACTGCAAGTAGGAGTAGAAAGAGTGTAAATGAGCTCTTGTGTAGCAGTCGATTGCATGGCCACACTTCAATAAGATGCGTGCACCTATTTCCACAAAATGGCTCCTCAAAGCCATTCCACACCACCAAAGTAACCCCTTATTTAAAAAAAAGGGCACTAAAAAAAGGCAGAGAAAAGTTATGAGCTAAATATTTTACCTTTACACCATGTGAAATTTCTTTTTTTTTAAACCCTCGCCCCTCAATACCAGAAACTCTACACCAATTTGCAAATGAGATCTGAAAAACAAACTGATCACTTGTGATCATAAATTCTGTCAGTGGAAGGAAATAAAAGGCTTTAAGAATAAAGACTTAAGAATAAAGGTCAAAACCAAAACTTATCAAAATAAGCACCACAGCAAAGTCTTATTTAATTATTTATTTGAAAGTTTTGCACTGCAAACATGAACAACGGGAAAAGAATCCCTGGAACAGGAAAAATGAGGTGAATCAGTGGCACTGGATTGCTGAAACAATCACCACAATAAACGCCATAAAGCACAAGACACAGTAGCACCAATTCCATTCCTATCTCTCCCAAACAATTGGAGTTTTAGAACATTCCTAACACTAACAACAAATTCTTCAGAGCCAAAGTGTTTGTCAAGTGAAGCTGTGTGTCAAGTTTCAGGCTGGAACACTTCTGGCTGGGCTGGCAAGGTCTTAAAATAAGGTCTTGTTTGTTTTTTAAAGGATATCCTTCCTTCTTATGATATAACATGAAAAATGCTGGGGGGTCACGTTATTCTCCTAGTACGGTTTTTAGACTCAATGCTGCTTCTAGAACTATGTAATGAAATGAAAATATTTCCTTGCATCCAAGCAGCACAGAATGCCAGAGCAATCCTGATCATAAGGGAGAATCATTCCATGTTTATCCACATAGACGTAAGTCAGCCACCTTAAAAGTCTCCCTTTTCCTGTTCATGTGATATTTGCCAACATCCATTTCAAGGGAACAGCTGATTTTCCTATGCCAGGCCCCAGTGTCCCAACACACAGGGCAGAAAAGGCACAGTCAGCAAAAAAAAAAAAAAAAATCTGTCCTTAGATAAGGCTGGGGGAAGCTTCCCCAAACTCTAYAAAGACTCCACGTCACCCGATGAACAATGATGTTGTCAGGACTGCTCTCAGCAACACCCCAGATAGCAGTTAAAGCCTCACCAAAAGGGATTTTTCGGCCTAAAATGCCTGGGACCAAACAGAGCCCGGAGATAAAGCTCCAGACCGTGCCCTGTCCGCTCCCACCGCTCAGCTCCGGTGACAAAGCCCCTGTGTCATTGCGAGCCACACTGCTGGGGAGGAGGGCGGGSTGAAAGAGGAGAAGGGAGGCACACGGGGGAAAAAAAAAATGCAGTCTACAAAATAGATGCAACCTATAATCCGTGACATTCAGTCCTTCAGCGGCTCCTCCTAAGATAAAACAGCTGCACCGCCTGCCTGCAGCGAAAACCACGGGCAGTTTCGGGAAGGTAAAAAGCTGGGATGAAAATCTGGGCTGCCCTCCCTGCTCCTTAATAACCATCACTGTCAACAGCTGAATAAAACACCGGGGCACCCCTGAGYATCTCGTCGTAACGCTGATTAATGACAAACCGTCTAAAAGTAATAGCAAGAAGATATAAAACCTTCAATAAAAATTAACGGGCCAAAGGCCACACTGAAACCCGTGAGCGCGGCTCTGATTTCCAAACCTTACGGATCCAAAACAAGGAGGACCCAACARTATTTCAACCTCCATTTACATCAGCACTTCACCATCCTTCTGCCCAGCTCCACTTTCATTATTATTTGAAATAAATTAGATTGACTCAAGACAAACAGAACGCCTCGACACCGGCCGGCTCCGTACTCCAGAACCCTCACCCGGCATCCCCAACCAGCATCCTCCATCCCGGTCCCCCATCCTCCCCTAGTCATCCTCCCTGCACCCCCATCTCCCATCCCCCCGTCCTCCTCGCTTCGGGCCTCCGCTGCCACCGTGCCCCTCTCCCGAGGACATCCTCCTCCTCAGCCCCAGGCCCTGCCCCGTCCCTCCCCTCAGCTCGGGGGGCCGCCTCACCTCCAGCTCGGTGTCGCCGGGCTCGGCCACCCCAATGATCTCGCTGGGCAGCTCGGCCAGGTCGGTGACCCGGATCAGCCCGTCGTGCAGGAAGATGGTCTCCTCCTTCACCGACAGCCACTGCGCCGAGTCGGTGGCCGCGGCCGCCGAGGCGCCCGCCGGGGACCCCATGGCGCGGAGGGCGGGGGGGCTCCGCAGGGCTGAGGCGAGGCGGGTCCCGCTACCCGCCCATGGCGGGGGCAGGGCGGGGGCAGGCGCGTCCCCAGCGGCCTGAGCGCCGGACAGCCGGGGCGCGGCGGGCAGCAGCGAGGAGCGGCGCGTTGCCACCGCGGCGGCGGCGCTCCGGGGAGCTCCGGGAGCCGCCGTGCCCGCCCGCAGCCCCGCGTCCCGCACCCGCCTCACACACACCGCTGACAGCGCGACGCCATGTTGGGGGCTGAGGCGGGCCCGGCATGCACCGCGCGACGAACAATACACCCGGCCCCCTCCCAGCCCGCGGGGCCCCGCCCCCCGCGCGCCGCGGCCCCGCCCCGAGCGCCGGGACACGCCCCCAACGCCCGAGCTCCGCCCCGCGGCCGCTCCCGCCGCTCCGGTACGCGCCTCACCGGTGCCGCGTGTGTTCCCTCAGTGCTGCACCCGTACCGGGCACAGCGCCTTACCGGTGCCGCGTGTGTTCCCTCAGTGCTGCACCCGTACCCGGTACAGCGCCTCACCGGTGCCGCGTGTGTTCCCTCAGTGCTGTATCCGTACCGGGCACAGCGCCTCACCGGTGCCTCGTGTGTTCCCTCAGTGCTGCACCCGTACCGGGCACAGCGGATCGTCTATACCGGGCACAGTGCCTCACCGGCACCGCGTGTGCTCCCTCAGGGCTGCACCCGTACCGGGCACAGCGGATCGTCCGTACCGGGCACAGCGCCTCACCGGCACCGCGTGTGCTCCCTCAGTGCTGCACCCGTACCGGGCACAGCGCCTCACCCGCCCTGCGTGTGCTCCCTCAGTGCTGCACCCGTACCGGGCACAGCGGATCGTCCGCACCGGGCACAGCGCCTCACCCGCCCTGCGTGTGCTCCCTCAGTGCTGCACCCGTACCGGGCACAGCGGATCGTCCGCACCGGGCACAGCGCCTCACACGCACTGCCGGGAGTGTATCTACCGCACCGGGCACAGCGATTCACCCGCACTGCCGGGAGTGTATCTACCGCACCGGGAATAGCGGGTCACCTGCACCGGGCATAGCGCCGCACCCGCACCGGGAGCGCTCCCCTCAGAGCGTCCACCCCGCTCGAATCGCGCCTCAGCGCCTCATCCGCACCAGGGAGAGCGGGACAGCGGATGATCCGTACCGGGTGCGCTCCCCTCAGCGCCTCGCCTCATCCCTCAGGGATCGCTCCCCTCAGTTCCTCGCCCCGCCCGTCCCATAGCGAGGGACAGTCCCCTCAACCCGTCACCTCACTCCCGTGGCACTGACCAGCGCCCCGTCCCGCTCCACCGCAATGGCCGCTCCCCTCAGCCCCTCACCTCCCGGCACATTTTGCTCAGATCGAGAGCTGCTCCCTCAGTTCTGTTCCACTCAGTTTCCCTCTCCAGCCTCACTCTCTTGGCTTGAGTTTTGGGCCCCTCTGAAACTCCCCATTTCCCTCCAGGAATGATCCCTCTCGGTCGCTCATGTTCCCCTCATGGTTGTTTCTCCTCTCCTGCACCTCTGCTCACACCTATTTTGTCTRTCCCCTCACAGAGTTATTTTCCGTCCCCTTGTCCCCCTCTATCACCTCCTCCCGGGAATCCTGTCACCTTTCAAGGAGTCTTTTCCTAGAGCACTCATGAGCGAGCAGGTAGGTCCCTTAAAATCCATATCTCTGGATTTATCTATGTAATGAGAATTTCAGAGGGTGTAAAGCAAAAGGATTGCAATGCCTCAGTATGTGTGGAAAAAAGGGGATCCAAAGGAAAACTCATCCTTCTTTCTCAGCYTAACTTCACCCTCAGTTCCCTGAGATCTCGACTTGAGCCCGTTCAGAGTCACAAAGTGTCACAGGCAGCTGTACCTGGATGYTCAGCAAAGGACATGCTGCTGAGACAAATCATGTTAATGAGAGAGAYGTGATGATAAATGTTAAATAGTTTTAGTGGGTAATTGGTGTGGGGATTCCCATTGCAAGTGTCTGCTTTTCATGGAGCAGTGACTGTGCACAATGGAGAAGAGATGGAACTCCACGCATTTATTTACCTGTTTGATCAGATTAAATTATTTAACATATTAGTGCATTATARCAAATGTGCTGTGCTATTGCAGGCAAAGCCTGTTCTGAGCTGGAGTAAAATGAGATCTACCCCCAGTGCTTTATGTCCTATTAAATYTGCTTGGGAAGAAGCATTTTTCTCCATGTAATGGATGACCACTCAACACAGGACCCATGCAAAGCCCTTTTGTAGCACTGATTCAGCAGTGTGAGCACTCACATCATTGTGTAGCTTGTTTTTGAGGCCAGTTCAGTTGACACAGGGTTCAGGTAAGTTCAAACAAGCAGTAATTTAGAGATCTGTGTGATAGCTCAGTGCACTGTTTGGTGGGTCATCCCTGCTATTCATGTGTTGGGGAGTAGAAGAGTCTCCAGGCTTGGTTTTATTCTAGAAATAGATAYTATTTTCCTCTCTGCTGCAGTAATTGTTGAACAGGGAGAGTGTGCAGAGCTGTATCAAAGGTTTTTATGAGGAAAAAGCTTCATGGGCATGTGTTATTTTTGGTCAATAAGTGACAGTGAGAACAACAGCTGCAGACGGACCCTGATCCTCCCATGGGAGCCCTGAGAGGACTCAGAAAAGAGGGAATGCTGTGATTGGAAGATTTTATGGCAGGTGGGATGTGGCACTTGAATTCTGGCAGGGGAGATAAGCCGAGCTACCGAAGGTTCCTTGGAGCAAGGGAAAAGCTGCTGCTGGGATTGGATTAGTCCCAACATTTCATGGGGAGACAGCCACGGTGTTATTGTTTTGTTGCCAGAGTGGGAGTTTTACATTGTTTTCATTCATCCACACGTGACAGGAACAGAGGGAGAGAAACACAAAGCATGTCTGTGTGTATTTTATTGTGGGAGTAACACTCCACAAAAAAAGCATTCCATCTTTAGATCTTGTGGTACTATCAGGGTGCTAGTTGAGTGTCTTCTACAAAACCAACACAAACAGCAGAGCTGGGAATCAAATGGGATGTGCCCTTCACAAGCTGTGCTCAAGGCAATGAGGACATCAACAGAAGTGTTTTGCAGTGTTTTCCAGAGGTTTGGATGTACCTGTTCTCCAAAGTGCTGTTTCACTGGCTGGAAATTCTTTGTCTCCAGCTCTCCCGTGCTCTTTCCAAGGCCTCCTGGACTGTTTTATTGAGAAGGAATGTGGTTGCTACAGGAGCTCCCAAACGGAGAATCTGTGTTTGATATGGATTCAATCCACTGCCTTGGGATGTAAACCAAGGCCTTTCATTGGAATGAGGARCTGACTCAGAGCCAGGAGAAGCAAGTGAAGCTCTGGCAGCTTCTTCAGCAGGTGAGGCACTGAATGAGGTATGTGACCACATTATTTTCTGGCCAGGGGCTGTACTTTGTCCTTTGTCTGGGGATTGGTGACAATTTTCCCCAGCAAGGATCCATGTGGGTTTCTGTGGGAAGTAATCTGAGCTGCTCCCAGTGAAAACAGCCCCCTTGGCTCTGACCTGCACATTGTGGAGKTGTTTTGGAAATCCTCCTTTTAGCCATATCTGTGTGAAGACATCCCAAGCTGAGCAGAAGRGATATTCACTATTTTATGGTTATTGATTTGCTTATTTGGAGCTCTTCTGAATTCTATTGAGTTGACAATTCGAAGTTGAAAAGCAGTTACTGAATGAATGTAATGAAATAAAACTGAGAAGATGGGCCCTGTCCTGCTTCAGTGMAGGTAAATAAAATAATTCCTGGTAAATGCAATTTCCTAAATTATTTGAAGTGCCTGCCATTCAGGAATTAAGTGTGTTGTACAATCTATAAACTTACATAGTTTATGTAATATAGCTTCCTACCTGGAATTTTCAATACTAGGTCTGTACTGGATGCAGCAAACTCCATGGAGTTTGCCTGGCATCTGCTGCAGAAGATGTTGTGTAATGTAATGAAAAAAATATAATATTTGTGTTSTGCCTGTCACCAGCAAACGTCAGCYRCTGCAACTTCAATGTGCAGTCAGAGGGGTACGGCAGCRACTACAAAGACGTGTTGGACTACTTTATGGGAACACTTAAAAAATAGACCAGAAGAACTTTGTGACACAGATCATCAAGCTGAAGGAATAAAATCCTCAGCTTGTAAATAGGCTCCTAGAGAAAACCACTCTTTTGCTTCCATTGTTTTGCATTTTTTCTGTTATTTTTGAGCAGATGTTGAGCATTCTTTGAACTGCTGTGGTTGCCACTGGTGGCAGGATTTTGGGATCAGCTTYTTCCTGTGCAGGTCTCCTGTGTCCTTGTGCTTCTCTGGACATCATAGATACTGAGATTTAGCAGAAGATGCTCTGGTCTGTGGGCAAAAATTCATTCCTGTGAGCTGCAAATGAAAATTCCCTATTCCTGCTTGGAATTTGCCTATTATGTAATGGGATTTAAAGCAACATTGTCTCAACCTTCAGTTTAATTTTACATTAACAGCCCTAATGTGGGGAGAGCACTCTTCYCATCCCAAGGCTTTGCTGTGCATCATTCCCTTCACTTAGAAGCAACACTTTCAGTTTCAGTGATCATTGTGGCACCAAGAAATGTGTGAAAAAGAAAAACAAGTTGCTATTTTTATGTGGTCTGCACTAATCAGATTTCCAGACCCTGAATCCTCTGCCTGGTACTTGTTATTTAGGGAGCCCAGATGCCATCATTAATAAGGCCACTACCCAAGGAATACTGGCATTTCTTGGCATATTATCTGGGATTAAAAAATACAGTTTCTCCAAGTGAAACTTAGAAAGGACTGAAGTGGAGAAAAAAAATCAGTGTTTGACAGAGGAGAAGGAAGAAACTACGCAATGAAATAAATTAATTCCAAACCTCAGAAATTTTAATTGCAAAGGGAAATATGCACTTTTTCTTCTCATTTAGAAGAGCAATAATGGCTGAGGACTGAGGGATTGCAAGGTGGGCTTGAGGGAGGAAGAACAAATAGATATTTTTATTTAAATGAATAAGGATTTTAGGAAACAGGAGTATGAATCACTACCTTGCAAACATGGCCTTTCTTTAATTGGACAAGAAACATGTAAATTACAGAATCATAATAAAAATGCTGGAATGTTTTCTTAGAGACAACTTAATTCAGTGCTGTGACACACACCTGGCCCATCTCAATGGAGGCTCCACCTGCAATCACTGAATCCTGGAATCCTGCAATGGTTTGGGTTGGAATGGTACTTAAATCCCATCCAATGCCATCCCCTGCCATGGTCAGGAACATCTTTCACTGACCCAGGGTGCTCCAAGCCCCATCCAACCTGGCTTGGGCACTTCCAGGGATCCAGGGACAGCCGCAGCTTCTCTGTTCAGCCTCTTCCACTCTTGAATTTTCTTTACCTTTAGTGAGTTTCCTTATTTATAACAACTTGTTCTACTGCAATTTAACCCTTTCCATTGACTTTTCTAGCTGTTGCAAGCACAGAGAACAGTTTATTTCCTCCCTCTCATGTTGTCTTCACCTATGAGGGCTGTGACCAGAGTTCCTCTCCATCATCTCAGCTCTAAATAATCCCTGTCCTTTCAAACTTTCTCTGSAGGCCACGGCCTCTGGAAGCCTGATCTTTCCTGCGACTTGTCCAGATCTCACTTGAGCTGCTGGCATTTAMCAGTGCTCTCCCTAATCTCAGGTCYCATTTTCTTACCTGARTWGCCTTTTCTGGAAGCACCTAAATGCTGCCCATCAGTGAGGAAATGTGTTTGGGAGCTGAGCAGATCCCTGAGTGGTTGTCCTGAATTTCTGAATCTCAAATGTCTCAGAAGGCTCATTATTACTATCCAAAAATAGGTAGGTTTAAATACAGCTATTCCATGATGTTTTAAAATATAACCTCTCTGAAAACTGGTGCAGTAACGGCAGGGATAAATAAATGAAAAAAGTATGCTACAATATTCTGYTCAATATTGTAAACATATAAACGTGACAAGCTGGAATCTCTGCCTTGAGATTTATCATATTTTACTGAAAGTTTTATTTAAAACCATTGAAAAGAAAAAGTGTCATAAGCTGCTTTTCTCTTAGCCTATCAAGAAATGTTTCTACATTTGTATTTCAAGAATTTTCTCTCATTTCCCAAGTGAGTCGGTTGAAATACTGATCCTGCAATCCCTGTTGAGGCTTTCCCTCAAACAGGGATGGGTTCAAACACAGGGGAAATTCCTGTTAATTCACACTAAACAAGAGCTGTAATGGTCAAATTCCAGAACYGATATCCCTGGGGAAATTCTCTCTCCTCACCTGGATTGCTCCATGCACACATTGGTCAAAGCTGGGATCTGGGCACAGTTTTAAACATTTATTAAAAATGTTCAATCCCAATCAGAACAAGAAGATGAAATGTTGACATTTGCAATGAAACATTCCAGGGGMAAAAGTACATTTTGGRAMAATTCCCTTGCCCAAGGCCAGGYTGAATAGGGCTTGGAKCAATCTGGTCTGGTGGAAAGTGTCCCTGGACAGTCTGAACAAACAGAACACCAAAGAAAAGAAGCAAAGCAGGACTTTAAATGAAGTTTTTGAACTTTCATCATCCTCATCTTTTACTTGAAATTCCTAATAAGTTCCAAAGCTGTGAAGTSTTAATTAGCAGGTTTGCACAGGCATTGCAGCACTGCCAACCCTTTTTCCTGACAAAAGGAAGGCAGGGCAGTGAATCCCTGGCCCGAGCAAACGTTAGTCTGYGCTGATTTTCTCTTCAGTGCTGACAGACATTCAAAACAAACCTAAAACTGAAAGCCACTAATAGAGAACTGAAGCCAAGCTGTGCAAAGTGGAATAAGTGGAATGGTTTTCCTCTGGGAAGAACAATTTTGCTCTCTGTGTGGTGCTGTCTTGCAGCTCTAAGTGCCCCCATCTCCAATGGTGCTCTTTCCATGGAGCCTTCCTCCCCTTCCTTTYTTTCTTGCAGCATCTCTTGTTCTTTCCAGTATCCCTTTCCTCTATTTCCAGCCAAGAATCTACTTTTAAAAGAAGAGTAATAACTATTATACAATAAATCCCAGCAAGGAACAGTTTGACAGGATATAAATATGAGGGAAACAAACAGAAAAGGCTGGAGATGTGTGCTGTGGTTTTGTCAGTGCAGGGATACTGCTGATTTATGTCAGAGGTGCAGTCTTCTTATGCTCTCTATGACTCACATGCTTTTCCCTATTTTCCTCGCAGCCAGATGGCACAAACCAGGAAAGGTCAAATAATTCATCATTCCACATTTGGGCTGGACTGGCCCCTGGGTGAAGCCAGGACGGTTGAAAATCTTCTCATGCTGCTCCAGGTAGAAGAATTTCTTCATTTGTGATGTGGTAGAGGTGAGTTTATGGTGCTGCAGTGGAATGTCCTTCTGCTTATAAAATCCTGGTCCTGACAGGGAAAAGGGGTTGTTTTATAAATCTTCACTTTATGCTTAACAGCATCACAGCTCTTTCTTTAAAAAGAACATCACAAGCAGCCTGCAGAGAAACCAGGAAGAGCTAAACTGCAACTAAAATAACCTCACAAACAATCAATTAATCAACAGGAGAACCAGAGCAGCACTGTCAGTCACCCCAAGCCACCAGCATCACCCCCTTCATGGGATTATCAATTCCCAGCCATGTGACATCAGCCCAGCACTCCTTCAGTACAGGGACCATATTGTGTGTGCTGGGCTCTGTTATCATGGGCTCTTGATTGGGCCTRACAAACACATCAAAAAGCCATTTTTTAGGCTTGATTGCCCAGTCTGCCCAGGCTTTGGGGTGGTGGCAATTGAATGACATGAAAAGTTGAAGCTCAGGGTGACAGGATAGGAAGAGTGATAGAAATTCTAATGAGAATTATAAATCCCCAGGAGCAGCTGCACTGCCTGGCTCACACTGGGACACCCTTCTCAGGCACTTGTGAAATCAGCAGTTATTTCAAGGGAGCCCAAACCACACAATTTGTGCTGTTATTTGTATTATTTTAATTTCTATTTTTTTATTCAAGCTGTCAGGCAGTTTGGGCATTAATGTGTTAGAAAGCTGTTACAGGATGATGTGAGACATTGCCTTGATGAAGTTCTGTTTAATTACAAAGCAGGAATGTCTTTCCTGAAGTGTTGAATTAAATAAACCACACATTTTTATGCTCAGTGCTTTGACCAAAGCCAGGATTTGAACAGAAAAAAAAAAAAAAAAAAACCCTCTCGAAGTTTCTCTTGCATCAGCAGCCTCAAAAGGCAGTTTTCCTTTTTCTCCCTCTGTGTCCCTGCTCTGGGCATGTGTTTGGCTTTTTTCTCTCCCACAAACACAAAGCTCCAGGTTTCCAATGGCCTTTTTGCACTCTGTCAGGCCCCAGGGAAGCCATGWGGACAATGTGCAACACACAGGAGCTCTGCCATGCACCTCTCTGAGCAAGAGTTGCTGTGCTTTCAGTTCCCTCATGCCACAGAGGCATTTGTTCAGGGKTTTTTGTGCTTTTTTGAAGGAAGCATTATGGTTCCCCACCAATTKCCATGAAATTCCACAAAAGAGATCTACCTTTCAGCTCAGCAGGACACTCACACCAGGAATTTGGATGGTGACATCATTTTGAGGGTCCATCATTCTTTTTACGGCCTTATTCTGAAAAATGCTCTTCCTCCCTTGTAAACCAAGGACTGCTTTTGTACATTTTATTTTGTGTTTTATTTCCTCTTGTGAAAATGCCTATTTTGAACAATAGGATCCCATGCACAGCACATGGTGATGCTTGAAAGCCTTAATTTTAAAAATAATTACATCYTAAGTGCATCTGCCAGGCAAGTGGAAAACCTCTACATCCACTAAGACTGACAAAACAGATGAAAATTAAACTGCTTCTGGTTTAATCTCTATTTTCTTCATGAGATTTAGAGCCTTTCCTTGCTCTCCTTGGGGTGGTTCTCTGCATCCCACTTGTTCCAATGGATTGGAGAAATCATTTTACCTTTGTGTGGTTTCTTGGTTTTCTAATGACAGTTTTTTTACCTGTGCTGAGTGTCACAAGGCCAAGGTTCTGAGTGGATGTAAAGTAAGAGGAGCTGCTTATTATCATCATTAAAAACAATCTGCAGGCAAAGCACCAGGAACTGCTAATTGGGCAGCTGCAGAAACACACAATGGCTCCAGAGTCTCTCAATCTTTGAGCTCTGCTGCCCTGTACAAATAAAACAGCCTAAATTCTGCAAAAAATATGCCATTAAAAYTGATAAATAGGACTATGAGAACATTTATTCTCTGTGCCACCTGTGCCAGCCTTCAACACAACACAATGTTTGTACTTTTTGGTACGAAGTGTTGATATGATCTCATGGAACAAGATTAGATTAATGGATCAGGTCCCCTCACAGTGTCAGCCAAGCAGAGACTGCTTATTCTTTTATGTACTTTTAGAAAACTGACATAAATTTTACATTTGCTGAAGTTTAAAACACTTATTGAGACCAGACGTGAGAAAGTATTTCTGCTGTCTGCAGTATGTGAGCACAGAGCTCACTGAAAATAAGTCACTTTCTCAGGATCACACAGAAAATCAATATTGCTGAGGAAAAAACATTGAATTTCTTCCATCTCAGGTCCTATTTTGACTACTGTGCTTCCTCTCTCCTCATCACTATTACAACAAATAAGTGTTTATTGTWGGTCTGGTGGAGTGTCAACCATGCTTAGGTCAGAGAAGCTGCTGGCTCCGTGTGCAATCCATCATGCAAAGTCATTTCCCCTGAGGTAAACACTCAAATAATGGGGGAAAAGAATTGATAAAATGAGCCAAAAAAGCCAGCCAGCTGAAAAAATGGGATTTTGGACTGTTACCTGGGAGAGGGTTAAGACTGCTCTGATCAAAACACCCCAAACAACAAAAACTAATTAACAAGTAACTAAATAAAGAAAAAATGCCCTGGCTTCTGCTTGGCACCCATGTCAAACTCCCCATGCAGCCATCCCAGACCCACCCTCTGCAGTGACTCAGGGATTGCCTGGCTTTGCTCAACCAGTGGCTTCCAGAACAAAACATAGCAAGGACTATTACGAGTAAGATCCTTATAAAAATAAGGATTTAATTGCTCTAATTGCTTCAACAATGAGTTGTCAAGTGCTTAAATGCGGACTGCAATGCAGGAGAACTGGAGAATTTAAATTACAGGTAAATAGTTGCTGGGAACTTCAGTTCCTGTTCCCAAACCAGGATAGGATCAGGAGCTCTTTATGCTGTGTCCATAGGATTGGTATTTATTTGATTATTCTTTATTGAGCTTGTGGGGACATCCAGAATGAATTTTTTTTGCAACAGCTCTGAACTCTGAGGAGAGGGAGGGCAGGGATCAAGGGGAAATATGCTGGGACAAAAAGGTTCAGCCTCTCCTTCATGACAAAGCACATACAGCACAGGTGAACCCGAGCAGCCAGTCACTGGACAGCTGGGAATTTGGCATATTTCTCTCACCACTTGGCCCAAAAACTGTGGAAGCATCTTCACACTCCAGAGCCTCTTAATTAAGGTTAAACCCAAGCGTGTCACACCTGAAATGCCACAGGTAACGTTCCCTACCAACCTGGCACTGGAAATGATCTTGCAGCTCAGCCTCAGTTTCTCCTGAGGATCCCAGTCCCAGAAGGATCCTCATTCCAGAGACAAAGGCAGTGCCTGCCTCCCTGAGCCCAGTGCCTGATGTGGCAGCCAGACAGAGCCTCACTGGGCTGGAACTGCAGCCACCAGGTCACTGCACAGCTGACAGGTAAAAATAGGTGCCTGGAGATAACAAGRCATCACATCCTATTATCAGTTCCCTGGGAAAGCCAACATCCCTCTCTCTTTCCTCTCCAAAGGATGCTTTATTATAATTACATATCACTTTATTAGGCAGCTGAAGCAAAGAGCACATTTGATRCTAATGAAGTGCTGCTGTGGTTGAGTCTGTCACTATTTTTGGAGCTGCACATCTCCAGCACTTTTCATTGGGTGATGGAGGCTTTGGATGTCTCTGGCTTCTTCTGTGGGGGCTGCCCAGGGAAAAGCAGTGACTCAGCGAGCCCAGGCTGCAGAACTGTTCACATGCTGGGAATGGGAAATGCTGGGGACAGCCAGAACACACACAAAGGCTCTTTATGTGCTGCAAGTGGTGCTCAGGTTGTGGCCAGYGGTATTGAGATTGAAAAATCCCTCTGTGTTCGTCACCTGTACAAGCCTCGTTTTTCCTGTTTTCCATCCCTCACCCTGCAGCCTTTCACAAAGGAGGCAGATTTCACAGAACTCGGGGGAAATATTTGGGAGGTTGGAGACAGACACATCACAGCTGATCACTGGCTGCCTCTCCTTATGGAAAAYGAGGGTTTTGCCATCCCCATTTCCTGCAGCAAAGCTCGAGGAGCTGCTCGGCCTCGGGAAGGATTTGCTGCTCCAATTTTCCCTGCTCCCACATCCCTTGGTGTGACACTGGCATCCAGCTGGGCCAGTGACTCAGCTCAGGGATTGACAGGAGCAGAGATTCCTCCCTCCCTTCCTCCCTCCCCACCTTGCAGGRTGTGTTACTGTCACCACCTCATCACAAAGGTGGCAGGAAAGGGGCGAGRGCAGCACGTGAGGTCACTGCTCCAGACCAGCATCTATTGATCACCAACTCCCATTTCCAAATCACTTCCTGACAGCACACTGGGAAAAAAAGCCTCCCCTCCCAGTAAACAACGATAATGGCTCCAGATGCCTCCTGATCCACAAAGCAGGAATGTGTCAGAGCAACCAGGAACTGTTGGATCTCCGCACTAGATTAGTTTTGGGGCTGTTTTTTTACTGCAACTTCCCCACACCCAGAGGGAAGGGAATGACTGGAGCATCAGTATCTCCTTCAGTTTTCCCTCCAAAACACAAGCGTGTGACTGAATTTAGGGTTGCAGACTTTGCAACACCACACATTCATACAAACCTTTGTGATTCTCCTTGCTGCATGGGGCTTTTCCCATTTCAGTGTTCCCACATACAATTTTTACTTTAAGTGAACTTTCTAAGCATATTTGGTTACAAATTTTTTAAGACCTASCTCAGCAGTAGCAGGGAGATGTGTGCAAACCCTCTGCCTCTTTTCAGAGCTGATTTATGTCAACAGGCCATCCCCAGAACTGCAGGGAAATCTCCCTTGAACTTAAAAATGTCCAACTAAACCCATTATCCACCAAACCATACACAAGAGAAGATGGGACCACTGGCACAATTCCAATGACAGGGAAAAATAAAATACAGCAGAGCAAGACACACCTCCCAAGCAGGTCAGGAATTCTGCACAGGGACACTGCCAGCTCACTGCCTCCCTCTGCTGGGCCTCGCTGATACTTCAGAGAGAATTCCAGGCTGGTTTGGCTTGGAAGGGACCTTAGAGCTCATCCTGTTCCATCCCCTGCCAGTTCCACTGTCCCACGTTGCTCCAAGCCCCATCCACCCTGGCCTTGGACACTTCGAGATCCAGGGACTGCTACAGATGCTCTGGGAAACTGTGCCAGGGCCTGCCCACCCTCCCAGGGAACAATTCCATCCCAATATGCAATCTAACCCTGCCCTCTGCTCGGGAGAAGCCCTTCTCCTTGTCCTGTCACTCCACCCCTTATCCCCATCCCTCTCTCACTCTCCTAGAACCCATTTAGGCACCAGAGGAGGCTCTGAAGTCCCCCTGGAGCCTTCTCCAGGTGAACACCCCCAGCTCTCCCAGCCTGGTAATTATCAACAGGATGGTGGGAGAGCCGAGTGCTTTCATTTCCAGACACATTTTAACACCCACCAGCAGCAGACTATAGCCCCTTGATGCAAGCCAGGTATTCCACAGGTCTCCAAGCTCTTTCATTGCCTCTGGAGCACCCCAAACYCAATTCCTATTTCCCACTGAGCATTGCTTCCACCTCAGAAAACATTTTACTGCTCCCTTTTCTATCCCCCTTTTATGGAGCCCATATGAATTTGATGAAATCTCTATTTCTTGTCAAGTCTGACCCTGTTGGCTACTTCAGCTCCAAATTACTGGGCAGACAGATGGTGCAGTTACATAAACCTGGATTCCTGCAGAAGTCTGGCTAAGGAAGAGCTCCAGAGTGCCAGACTTGGTGATCTGTACAYCCCTTGTTTGTGTAAGAGCATTGATTTCTGCTGAGTTCAACACAGAGGAAACACAGGACCAACTTTCTCCACTCACTTGCAGCCAGTTTTGAGACAGGAGAAATTGTAGAGACTCTAGATGTCTCCCAGGATAGAAAAAATACTTCCCTTTCACAAAAAAAAGCTTGTTTTTGAACTGATTTCCAAGCATACAGAATTAAGAGAATGCTTTTCCTTTCTGTTCTAAGCAGATACATTCCTGACATCCCACAAAGATGAAGAACAGAAAAGGGACATACACTCCAAATTTTGTTAGTTTCAGGAATAAGTTATACTGCAAAATTGTGGAGTATTCCCAGCATTTGCACTTCAAAATCAAAGCACAGCTCCTGAAATACCTCTAAAAAGTTCTCTATTTGATAAGGTTAAACACAAGTATATTTTATCCAATTTTATCCAGATTTTAATCTGCACTGTGTCAGCCCAGCATTATCTGCTATTCCCAAAGCATAATGTGTTCCGGATCCATTCAGTTAAGAAAGCTGAATTCCTGTTTATATAAAAGTTTAAAAAATCCAACAACCATCACAAAACTGGAACAACCAAAACTCCTACACCTCAAATTTTGCACACTCCAAATTCTGGTCACTACCTGCAGCCCTACATTAACRTGCACTGCTAGAGTAGTGCAACACCTGCTGTTACACACTGCAATGAACACACCACAAATCCTTGCTATTTTTCCCTTGGAGTTTAATGTGGCGCTTCCAGAAGGCTCAGAAGACCAATTTGTGAGGATAAACTCCGTTTGAGAGAGAGAACGTGGACCGCAGGTACCCCCGGAGCTGAGGCACCTTCTTGATCCGTGCCAGGATCTGGGAATCCACGGCCTTCTGGTCTGTCTTGCGCTGCTCTGTCAGCTCGTATTTCTGCAAAGCACAAGAAACAACATTAAAATCCAGGGAGCAACTGCAGAATTTGCTAGAGAGAGGAAAACATTCAGGGCAAACTTTGAGTTTTGGTGTTTTCAAGAAACTTTTTCTCACTTTGTTCTAAATAATGGGAATGGTGTGGAGCACTGAAGCACCCCTTGGAACCAACACAGAAGTGTTTCCTGTGGTTTCAAAAACCACAATTTAACTGGAATAATCACTGCTYCTCTTCTGGTGAAGTACAAGCAGAAAAGAACCCCCAAATTTAAAAGAGGGTGTACCTCATTTTAATGGCATCACCTTGCTTTATTAATGACCACTTCAAATACAACTCTTTGTTTCCTGCTAATTCCCCCTCTCCAGCCTAACCTGGAGCATTCAGCAAGAACAAACCACCCTGCCCTTTCCCTTACCTCTTTCTCAGTGTCAAAGATCTCTCCCTCCTGGTGCTTGGGCTTACGCAGCCTCTTCTTCTTGAAGTAGGAATCAGTGAGATGCTTGGGAATTTTCACCCCAGTGAGATCCACCTTTGTGGAAGTGGCAATAACGAATTTCTGGTGGGCCCTGCGCAGAGGGACACGGTTGACAGCCAGGGGGCCTGAAGGCAGAGGAAGACAAGAGAGAACAAGGTCAGCTTTTCTGAAAACCACTGCTTTGAAGATGAATTTCTGGAGTCTATGTGATGACCAGTTCCTGCAGAATTGCCTACAGCTAAAATCTGAACAGTCAAAGCTTTCTAGAAATATAAAAATCTACTTCCTGAGCTMTTCCAGGTAGTCAGATACTGAAACTTAATTATGTTCCCTCCACTTCCCTGCAAACTCACAAATGCCAGAATCATTAAGGTTGGRAAAGACCAACAAGATCAYGAAGTCCAACTTTTTACTGATCACCACCTTGTAAACTACAGCAGAGCACTGAGTGCCACATTCAGTMATTTCTTGGACACCTCTAGCGGTGGTAACTCCGATTCCACACTGATGTGCCAAACCAATCACRTGCAGATCTGTTGTGCTACTCACTCCAAAGACAAACTAGAACTTTAAAAAAACCATTCCACATCCCCAGAATCCCCAAAGCAAAGATACCATCAAACTTCTGTAAGGTTTTACCTGTAACAAGCAGAAGGCCAGTATCAAGCTGCTTCAGGAACACGACACGCTGTAAAGAAATGGGATGTAACATCAATCCTCAGATCCCAGTGCTCCCATATCACAGCCAAACTGGGACTGAGCCACACTAGGCCTCTGTTACACAATGGTGAGGGTCAGCTGTACCACCCGAGGAGCTGCCACCCTGTGACCCAAACTCCAGYATTTCCAGGTACCTCCTCTCCAATTGAGCATAACTCTCCTTGAACTTCATCTCTCATGGCTGAGCATACTCCACTTTTATTTTCCCCCATCCTGCAGGATMGCAACAGCCATCCCATCACCCAAATCCCTTGTATGAGTTAAAGGCAGGAACTGGATAAAAGCCACAAAGACCCCCCCAGCATCACATGGTCAGAGCAATCCCTCACTTGTGCTTTGTTCTATCTGGTCAAGTTTTCCTTCTTTGAGGGCATTCTTCATGGAATATGACATCAAAGCCCAAGAACTCAAGAAAATAAAGGATGCCCATTGTATTGGTGACCATCTTGAGGCTGAAAACCCAATATAACAATCCAGTGTTACCTGGGTAATTATATTAAAAATGATAAACAGTAATTTTTCTTTTGCATTAACTATTGTAGGAAAAGTTTTTGTTTGCTGCTGCAGCAACACAAACAGGCACTGGCTCTGCTGCTCTGCACTGCAGCAAGACTCCTTTCATTTTGTCCAAGCAACTGGCTGAGCCTGTTTTACTTCCAGCTCTGTGAGAACAAYCTTAATTTAATAAACATTTAAACTCTGCCTCCCCTAAAGGCTGGACAAGGAGAATACTCAGACAGATGTCACAGATTTGCACCCAGCAGCTGAGCAGGATCCTGGTGCCATCAGCTGGGAAATGCAGGTTATCTGAAATGCTGCCAAGCCCCTGTGGCAGCAGCTGTGCCCACCTTGCCACGGTGCCGGCCGGTGAGCAGGATCAGCACCGTGCCAGGGGTGATGGATGCCCGCAGGCGCCGCTTGTGCTCACAGAACGGCTTCTTGCCGTGGCTCAGCAGCTTCCGGGGAACGTCCTCCGTGGGGTAGTACCTGGGCTGGGAAAAGAGGAGAAACACCTTATACTACCTGTGTTCCACAGCAAAGAAACTCCTCACTAAGATTCTCCCCATAGCTCAGTTTTCTGAAGGATTCCTGCTGCAGCTAGTGCTTAGGGGACACACTGAAGGAATATTTGTGTGTGCTTCCACCTAACCACAGCATTCCCCTCTGAATCCCCACCATCTCCCAAGAATGTTCAGTCTGTACTCAAGGAAAGCACTACCAACAGTGAAGCACAGCACAGGCTGAGGACCCTACATCACCCCAGGCACGAGGCTCATCACCCAGCCCAAACTGTGAGCATCCCAGTGCTTTTCCATACCATTTTCCGGATTTTAACCACCCGGCTGCCTCCATTCTTGTCTCCACCCACTGGCTTAGTGATGGTGGCACGGGGCATCTCCTTCTTCTTCTTCTCTATCTGTGTGCAAAGAACAGGGAAAACTCAGGACACTTCAAAACAGAGTCACCCCAACAAACCTGATTAGTCCCACAGTGCTTCCCATCCTACCTTTGTCTCTGGGGCCGTGTACTTGCGTTTGTACAGGGCTTTCCTGGCATACATGGCTGAGCGGGAATACCTCCCGATGCCCCGGGCCAGGACGGGGTTACGGCTGGCATGGTACTTCTTCACCCTCTTCTTCTTGTCCCCTGCTGCTTTCTGACTCTTCTGCTCCGCCGGCTTCTTCTCCCCTGCCTTCTTCTTGGCCGGCTTCTTCTCAGCTGGCTTCTTCTCCGCGGGCGCCTTCTCACCCGCCATCTACGATCACAGACAGCAGGGATAAGGGTTCGTAACAGAGCAGASAAAACAAAAGAATGCGAAAGATCTTTCTTCACACTTTTCTAGTAGCCGTCAGCCAGCTGCTCCGGCCGTGGCTGACCAAGCACTGCTCCCTGCGCGCCCCTTCATGACTTAAAATGCTCCTGCATGCTGGTTAAAACAGCTCAAGCGCACATTCAAGCGCTCCTCGGTGGGAAGCCCGTGGCAAACATGCCCCGAGCGTGCAGCCGCCTCTGCCCGCTCGGGACTGCCCCGGCCCTGCCCCAGCGGCCTCTCCCATCCAGCCCCAACCCAGTTCCCGGGAGGCTTCGGCGCGGCCTCCGCATCCCGCCGCGGCCTGGCCCGCCCGGAGCGGCGACACTCCCGCTCCTCCCATTCCCGCGCCCATCCGGGCCCCCGCGCCTCCCCGCCGCACCCCGAGGCTGCCGGTCCGCGCCTGTGACCGCGGCGRGCGGATGGCCGCGGATGGAGCGCGRAGGGCCCGGCGCTGATCGCMGCKRCTCCGCCATCCTCACCTTCCGGGGGAGCAAAAGGAACTCACATCCGGGTGCGCGGGCTAAGGACAGCGCGGCGTCTGACGTCAGCGCGCCGCGCGGGGCATCATGGGATTCGTAGTCCGGGAGGGTCCGCGCTGCCCGGGGCACCCCGGGGTCACCGGCGAGGGGGACACCAGACCCCGCGCCCGCTCCGGGAGCTGCGGGACTCCCGGCCCGGAGAGCGGCCCCGCCGCGCCGCCACCGCTTAACCCGCGTCCCCTCGGGGCACGGCCGGCTCCGCGCCCTGCCCTGTGCGCGGGCGATGCTCCGGTGCCGCGGTGCTCCGGTGGCGGGGGTCCCGCAGCCCCCCGGGCGGAGCGGCGGCGCGGGGCGGGGCGCGGCGCGGGGCGATGACGGCGCGGGCGGTGACGCGGGGCGGGCCGCGCCGCGCTCGCGGGCCCGAGGCCGCCGTTGTTCGCGCTCCCCGCAGCGCCCGAAGGCCGCGGCCCCGCCGGGACCCCCATGTGAGCGGCGGGCGGCGCGGGGGGGCCGGCGCACCGCGACCCGCCGGGGCCACGGGGGAAGATGACATCGCGGAGGTGAGGCGGGAGCGGCGGCGGGGCCGGCGGGGAGGGCGGCGGGCAGGGGCCGCTGCTTCTGGGGCGCCTCCGCGCCCGCTCGCGGGGGCTGCGGGAACGGAGCCGATCCCCGCGGACGGGCGGCACCCCCGGGATCCGCCCCGGCAGCGCACACCCTGCCCGTTCCCGGGGGGATGGCTCCACTCCTCGAGCCCCTTCCCGTGGGGATGTCCCCCTCCTGTACCCCCACCCCGTTCATTCCCGGGGGATGTCCCCACTCCCGGATCCCGTTCCCGGGACAATCTCCCGGGGGTGAAGGAGTCCCGGTGGTTTCCAGTCCCGYCGATCCCGATCGGTGGCCGGAGCTGCCCGGTGCCCCTGGTCTGGGGAGGTTCAAGTGAGTGTCTCTATGGAGCACGGAGGGATGAATTGATCGTGTRTGGGATCCCCTGGGGTTCGTGTTCCACCGAGGGCCGGTACCGCGGATTTACCGACCCTAAAACGTGACCCAGCTACAAAACGAGTGTTCCTGAGCTCCCCACACCTGGGCTCTTAGTTATGAGCATTCGCTATAATTTCACACCATTGTGGCACTGTTAAAGCACCGTGAAAAACAGCGAATCCACTRGTTTTGCAGTAGCTTCTCACTGTCCTTAGTCTATTTTGATATCTGTCTGGTATGGGTGTCCTTTTGGGCTCAGAGATTTGGGTGAATGTTGAGAAGTTATTATCACAGAAAAGAGTATAAACGTATTTAATATATTTAATCCTTTTTAACGCACCTATTCTGAGGTTTGTGGAATCTCAGAATGGTTTGARTTGGAAGGRACCATAAAKCTCATCCCATTCCACCCCMTRCCAYGGGCAGGGACATYTTCCACTATCCCAGKTTGCTYCAAGCCCYRTCCAACCTGGYCTTGGACACTTCCAGGAAYRGGGCAGCCACAATTTCAATCGATTCACCTCCATAAGTAATACCTATTTAATTATAATTCCTCCAAGGGTAAGTTGTCCTCTCTCCTGCTCAAGATGGTTAATCTGGATGAGTTGATTTCAATCCATGGCCATTTATATTTGGGTTTTTTGTGCTATATGGAGGATTTTTACTCTGTTTTGGGGTGTCTGGATGTGTCTCTGCTCACACTGGGAACAAGGATACAAGTTACCTTTTGGAAACATTATGAACATCCTGCTTGCCAGGAATAATCCTGTTACTTTGCTCAGAGCTCTAAACTGTAACTTGTGAGGGAGACTGAAAAAAAGATGAGAAATATCAACTGATGAGCCTATAAATAGGAGTAATTAAAGTACCCGTCAGCACATCCCTGGTGCTGTGATTGTGACAGCTGAGACAGAACCSATTTCATCCCTCCTGCTCCAGCAAAGGTGATTAAAAAACCCAATCGCAGCATGGAAAAATGTATTGATTTATTTCTTTTCGTTTGGTAAGAGAGAAATGTGCTGGCAGTGTGTGACTTAGGGAACACAGATCCTGCTGGGCTTTGCTGGACCATGATAACAAAAAAAGGGATAATTGTGGGAAGGATGGATTTCCCACCTTGGGTTTTTTTTTTCACCAGAAGGTTCCTTGTTTTGCTGATACCCCCTTRGCTTTGTAAATGAGCCTGGTTACTCTCCTACCGACATTTCCACCTTGCTTGGAACTAATTAGGGATTGGGAACGCTGTATTCCAAACCCTTGAGTGGGAATTGCTGCGGGAGGGGTGCTGAGGAGCCAGTTTGACCGAGAGCGTGGGTTTGGGTGACTTCTGTGATTGTATTTACTGCCCTTGGCCGGGGCAGCTCTGCACCTGCTCCCGCAGGGATGGGGAAGGGAAAGCAGGATAAAAAGCCCAAAATGCATTCCATCCCTATAAAAGGAAGCGTGAGAGCAGGTCCTGCTGGGGGTGGTGGCACTGGTGAGCRCTGTGCTGTCCCCTCCCAGCCGGGAAAGGCTGCAGCCCCAAGGTTGGGAGCACAAGGGATGGCAGCACTTCAAGGAGGATCCAGCTCCCGGCCGGAACCGCGGGCAGGGATCACTGACACCCCCATTCTGCTATTTGGGGTGGCTGACAAATGCAGCTTCCTACTCAAAGCCAAAAATACGGAGCTGAGGGAGCAGGAGGACAAGGCGCCAGCACAACCAGAGTTACATAAAGGGCGAGAAACCCTCCCTGGCTTTGGCTTTTGCCATCTTTATGTGGATGTGGCGGGGAAATTTTGGGGTTTGACCCATCTGTCTTGTGTTTAACCTCTCCTTTAAATGCTTGTTAAATAATGAGTTATTTATAATCGCCTCTGTACATAAATTATTGTTTTTCCTTCGCTTTAAAAACCTCACAGCTACTTCCTTAAGGTTTAGGGTGGCATACAGAAGAAATTCCATTGGTCAAAGTTTATGGAATGTCATTATAATAAATCTGGAGAACCAATCCTAATAATTTCCCCTCTGCCTGTTTATAATTTTTTTTATATAAACTCCCAAACTTACCAAGCTTTCTCTCGATTCCAGTGTGTATTATAAAGTCTTGTGATCTGCTCATATTATTACTCAAATTATTACACAAATTATTACTATTATTTACTTTTTTGGGGGGTTTTTTTGTTTGGATTTTTTTGGTATTTTCACCCAATGGAAGTAAAATTTTGAGGAGGGAAATGTGGTAAATAGATGATCACCTTCTGCAGGCAACCTGTTGTAGGCTGAAATGCRTTATTTAATGTTGAGTTCATCCCAGGTACTGATGCTTGTGTGGTTTCTTTTGTGACAACTTTCCTTGACCTTTGAATAATCATTAGATAAATGTAACATTATTAATTAGTGCATTCCCATTTGCTGTGATAACTTGGAAGTRTTTTTGAATAGTTTTTTCCATGCCACTTGGATAAATTTGATATTTTCTGTGTTGTTCTTCAGTGAAAGATTGGGGCTATTCACTGGATTTTCTTGGTGCAAGAAGAATATTATTAACTAGGGGGAAAAAAAGAYAAGAGTCACAAGAAAATTCCCACAATTTATTTCTAAAACGGATCCTAATTCCCATTTGAATGTCTTGCTAGAGATCTGGATTTTCTAGAATCCTAAAACTCCAGAACATTTCTGAAGAGAATGGTCTGGATAAGGCTTTGGTAGGAATACTGGCAGCTTTTCAGTAGAGAAGGAATTGCTGCAACAATTGAAATAATAACCCTAAATTTAGACCTGTGCTCTGACATTTTGCTTATTTAGCAATTTGGCCTGAAATGCTGACTGGATGGGGAAGGATCAGGAATGCTGTTCAATTTTTCTGATTATAACACTCCCGTACCTGTGATGAGACTGATTGTGGAGTTTTTATTAAATATTTTACCGTACTTTGGCAAAACCTAGAGATGCACAAAGAGGAGAAGGCTCGGTTTAACCCTGTGAGGGTTTAACTCTGAAAATTAAAGGTGATTTTTAATTGCTGAAGGTGACAGAACTGGCCTTGGGGTGCTCACATCCCTGCTCTGATGGTTTATTTTTAGAATTTGGCTTCTCAAATCCTCCCCCAAGTCCTTTTCRTGCAGAACTCGCTCGGGGCTGCAATAAAAATGGGTAAATTCCAGATAAGAGCAGAGGCAGTGGTGACACCGAGTGGCTCCAAATAAGTCTCCAAAGTCAATGCCAGAGGTGGGGACAGGGACCTGTTGGCCACAGCCCAACCCCAGCTCTGCCTGGGCTCTGGGATAGTCATTGAGGGCATTTGGTGGGTGGTGAGGATCAATGGGAGATTCCTCGGGGGTTGTATTTAAACGGGACAGATCCGACCCCAGCTCCACATTCCCGGCAGGAAGAGCAGTGGGGTGTCCACGCGGGGAGTTCCTTCCTGACCCCCTCAGCTGTGCCCTCAACCATGAGGTTTTGTTCAGCTTTTAACCTTCAAAATGTTGTCGAGTGTCACTTTGGATGTTTTGTTTTATTTTTAGGTATTTTTCCTGTTTGTCTTTCAGTTTCTTTGTGCGCTGTGTTTTCCTGGAGTGAGGAAATACCACTTCTGGTCTGTGTTTATGTTGTGTACCTTTGATACCATTTTAACCCAGGCAGAGTGTGTGTAAGAGTAATTCTCAGGCTTACAAAAAAATTACAATATATCAACTTGTAATATGAAACAAATAATGAGTGGAAATTTTATTAATTTAGGTACAAAACTCAGCTTGGGAGCTGTCGGATTGCTCAGCGTGASTTAACGCTGAAAACCCGCTGTTTGTTTATTAACATCCTTTATTTTTAATCTCTTCTAGATGGTTTCATCCAAATATCACTGGGGTGGAGGCAGAAAACCTGCTGTTAACGAGAGGAGTCGATGGCAGCTTCCTGGCACGGCCCAGCAAAAGCAACCCAGGAGACTTCACACTCTCCGTTAGGTGAGTCTGGGTCTTCCCAGTCTTTCCCCAGGTTGGTAATAATGTTAATTTTCTGCTGTTCTGTGGAGAAGGAGCTGTGGATGAACTTCTTGGAGGAGGTGAAAGAATGCACGGATCAATTTTTGGTGGTGTCCGCTTTTCCCTCTTTTTTTCCCCCATTTTTCCTGAAGAACTTTTCAAATAGTTTCACCCAGCTCTAGGTTGAAGGGGGGTGAATTCTGATTTTACAGCAAGACAACAAAATATCAGAAATAGCCTGATAGTAACATTGCTTTTAGCCCTTTAGGAATCCATTTGATAAGCCAGCTGGAAGTAGCAGAGGTGTTGGGAATTCGTGATCCAGCAGGAAATCCAGACTCTCCTCACACAGGAAAAGTCAGCAAGTTTTTCAGGGCAACTGTGGCTTTTTCAGCTTCCAAAATAGGCCTTTTGTGACAGTTGTCCCCTGACGCCGTGTGGCAGGGATRGGGAAAAGACAGCAAGAGGAAGTAGATAAAGGAAAAGGGAAAAGTGGGATTGGTGATAAGAGTTGTGCTGCTCGGATACTTGTGAGATAACGGCCCTTGTGGCACGGGAGGGGATTCCTGCTGGCAGCTGCTCTTCCTTCATCTCTGAGGCTGAGGGAGAGACCTTGGGATCGGGTGGGAATTCTGGAGAAAGCAGCAAACCAGCTCGGGGGGTTCCCTCTGTGTTGTGGGTTAAGGTTTCTCCTTTTTTATTTCCTTTCTTGAGGAATTTTTCTTTCCCATTTTGTTGCTGGGATACGCTGTGTTTCAAACCAAAACACTCTGCAATGCTGGATCCCTCTCACCCTCCACCCTAGTGCCTCTRTGTGGAATTCTGTGTGGAAATGAGGGATTTCTGGTGGGGTTTGTGAGGGTTTCCAGCACAGAATTGTTTCCCTGGGAGCAGAGAAGCTGAAGCAGAGGGGCAGTAGCTCAGTTCCTCTGCGATAATTCAGTGCTGGAATTGTGAGGATGGATTTCTCCACCTCGGGCAGTAGAACCCCAAACACAAAAGTGATTGATTGATTGATTGATTGATTGATTGATTGATTGATTGATTGATCAGCTGACCTGGCAGGGATTGTTTTGTCCTCTCTTTCAAACACCAGACGAACTGGAGCTGTCACCCACATCAAAATCCAGAACACAGGTGACTACTATGACCTCTACGGGGGAGAGAAGTTTGCCACGCTGGCAGAGCTGGTGCAGTATTACATGGAACACCACGGGCAGCTCAAGGAAAAGAATGGAGATGTCATAGAGCTGAAATACCCCCTCAACTGTGCTGATCCCACATCAGAAAGGTCAGAGGAGTGTTGGAAGCTCAGTGTCCTGCTTGTTAATAAATGCTGTGTTTATCCCTCAGTCTCTCTGGGAAAAGGGTGGATGCAATCTTGGATCCATTTCAGGGAGGTTCCTTGCAAAATGTGGTTAAAGGTGAAGCAATCCAAGCCTCAGAACCTGTTCCCTTCAGCATTCTTCCTTGGGTGGGACAGGGCTGAAAAAGAGGGAGTAATTCTGTTTATTTTTACTGGGAGAATGTTTAATTTGGAGAAGTTCTCCTGATGCTGTTGCTACAAGGAATTCCCAGGGATATTTCTGAGCATCACTTTTTGTGCTTTCTCTAGCAGTGGGTAGAGAGTGAAGGCCATAAAAACCCTCAAATTTTTCAAAACTCYTGTTTTGAGGAACGTGGTTAAGAGRGAGAATTTGAAACTCTGGATTTGAGGAAATGTCAAGGGTCAGAGCTAAACCTGTTTATTCCTAGAAGTGAAAAATCAAGGAAAAATACTCAAACAAGTTCTCTCACTCCTCAGAATGGCATAAGAGAGGTGGGGAGGATCAATGCTTTTCTGGCCCTGTTTTCTGAAGAGTTGGGATTGCTGGGGTTATCCTGTCCAATTCCTAATGGGATGGAAGGGTGAGGTCTCAAAACTGTGAAGCTCTCACAAGTTTAGCAGGAAAGTTTAGTGAAGGAGATGAAGGATAAACACCTTGGCTGAGGGGAAGGTGCAGTGTGACCTGGTGTTTATTGGAATTTATTAGTATTGCTGTGAAGGATCCAAATCAAAGCTTCACTGGAAATTTGTGTGAAATTCCATGGMAGTGCTTTGAAGTGTTTCTGTTCTCACTAGGCTGCACCTGCACACTTCAGAGGCTTATTTTATTTATTATTTTTATAAACTAAGTTTTCCTTAGACCTGTCCACTGCTGAGTGAACGGAAGGATTTAATTTTTATAATAAAACAAGTGGATTCAGCTGGAATGCTAAACAAGGTGTCTCCCTCTGTGTCCCTTTTATTTCCAGGTGGTTTCACGGGCATCTCTCTGGGAGAGAAGCCGAGAAACTCTTGACAGAGAAAGGYAAACACGGCAGTTTCCTGGTGCGGGAGAGCCAGAGCCACCCTGGGGACTTTGTCCTTTCCGTGAGGACGGGGGATGACAAAGGAGAGAGCAACGATGGCAAATCCAAAGTGACACACGTCATGATCCACTGCCAGGTGGGAAAAGCAGGGAATCCTTGGGGCTCTGTGTCCCCCCTTTCCCTGGGGGTGCTGTAGGATCAAACTGATTCCTTTGATAGAATCCAAATTCCAGCAGGGATTGTTTTTTGGGGCTGCTTGGCTGGCTGAGCGGCTCCTGCTGGGAACATTCTGGCTCAAATCCCATTTTGCTGTGCTCAGGGAGCCTTTGCAGTCTCCTGGATGGATTCAGTGGAAATAGGAGTGATTGGATAAATGGAGATCCATCCCCAGATGTCTCTCTCCTGTCAGATCAGGCACTTACACCTGATAGATGATCAACAGTCTGTGAAAACGAGTGTTCGCTCTGAGGAATGCCTTGAAATCTRAATCTTCCATTTAATATAAGGCAGTTCTTCACTGAAATGTTATTAAATTACAGTTTTGATATTTCGTGTATATGCCCATGGGTTGCCACTTAAAAAMATAATCATAGATTTTAAAAAATGACAGATTTTTGTCGCTGTTGTGCCAACAGGCAGTGCAACAACTTAATTGTATAAAAACACCTAAAATYCAGTAACAGGAGTAGTTTGGAGGTAGAAATGGCCTAGCAGGACTGAATATTTTTATATACCAGAATATTTTTATTTTTTTCAAAAAAACACTTTCTCATTTGCCAATAGCATTTATATTTCTGAGGAAAATCCTTTGGCACTGCTTCCTTAAAATCAGGATGGTGCCAGGCAGCACAAACCTGTCAGGGCCTATTGACACACTCAATTTTGGAAATCAATTCAAATTCCTAATTCYTGGATTCTCATCCTGTAACTCCAATATTCACTTGAGCAGCCTGGACCCCAGTACAGAGGGAATCAGCTCTCTATAAAAGAAGATAAACTGATTTTCAAGATAGCAAAAAGGGAATGTTTTTCTGTTTATTAAATCTCTATCCTTTAGCAGGAGGATTTTAATAGTCTTCTATGCATAATTTTAAAGATTATTTCTGATTATATCTGATTATTTCAGCCTAAAGGTGATGGTAGGAACTGCATTTATTTATTTTGAGGAGTGTTTGTCTTCCCAGGATCTCAAATACGATGTCGGTGGAGGGGAGAAGTTTGACTCGCTGACAGATCTGGTGGAGCATTACAARAAGAACCCCATGGTGGAGACTTTGGGCACTGTGCTGCAGCTCAAACAGGTGAGTGGAAGGAGAGGGAACCCCTGAGCTCTGCCATCTCAGGGATGTGATGTTGGAATGCAGTTTTTCCCTGTTTTCTGTGAGACTTTTTCTTTYCYGAGRCAAAAAGTGAAGAATTAAACTTGGTTAAATGGGTGAGGAAGCCATTTAAATGGGAACAGTTTTTATTAATCTTGTGAAGGGATGGAGTGTTACCTCTGATGTGCATTTCCTGGTGTCACTATGGTCTGTAGGGATTTCAGGCCAAATCCAGAAATTAGACAATTTAATATATTAAATTAAAAACCGCGAAACTCCAACATCAGTTGTTCACCGTCCCCTTCCACACTGCCCTTTGCTTGAATTCCAAAATTCTGGCTCCTAAAATTCCCATTAAAACACCCTTAGCTTTGGGGATTTGTGTTTGAATTGCCTTTTCCTGGTTGTTTTTTTTTTAACTCCCTGTGTGTCCCGCAGCCCCTGAACACCACGCGCATCAACGCCGCCGAGATCGAGAGCCGTGTCAGGGAGCTCAGCAAACTGGCAGAGACCACGGATAAAGTCAAGCAGGGCTTCTGGGAAGAGTTTGAGGTAATTCCTTACACCGTCCCAAGTGATGTTTCCTCCGGTGTTCAATCAGTGCAGGTTGGGTTTTGCCTCTCTGGCCTTTCCTCCTCTCCTTCACTTCCGATCCCTGTTCTTGCTCTCATCTCTGGGGGTGGGAATTTTGCCAGCTCCACTCTTGTGGATTGAAATATTTCCTTTTTTTTTTTTTATTTTTTCCTGATTCTGAGAGTGCTTTTTATCCAGTCCCTGACAATCTTCCCTCATGTATACTCCTGTCTCTGTCCCCAAAGGACAATCCATCGAGTTCCTTCTGCTGGTTGGGAAGTTGGGAACCATTTCTTTAGAAAAACTTCCATTTCTCAGTCAATGCATTGCCCTTGTCCTTGTGGCTGTTTGATCCTCGTTTTTGAGGATTTTAAAGCCTCTGTGAAATGGGATAATGGAATGATTTGAGTTTTGAGGGACCTTAAATCCCATCCCATCCTATGCCCTACCATGGGCAGGGACCTTAAATCCCTTATCCCAGGTTGGTTCAAGCCCCGTCCAGCCTGGCCTGGAACACTCCAGGCTGGATAAAATGAGCTGCTTTGTACCTCACACACACAAAACCACCAGTGGAGTCTGGAATTCCACCAGCAGGTGGCAACAGGAAACTGGGAAGTGCTGAAGGAGCCCCAGAGAGGCYGATTTRGGCTGGTTTGAGAAACTTCTTGGAYAGTGATGGATTTGCAAAGCAAYGATTCTTGGAGAAAACCCCTTGGATCAGAAATATCAATTAGTTAAATGTGCTGTCCAGCGTGCTCTGATTATTGCCAGGAGAAGGAAAAGAAATCCACAAAAAGTGAAGGAATCAGCACAGATCTCTGTGAGGAGAATATCAGATGGTGAACTCATGGCAGTGAGAAATTACCAAATGAGGATTAAGCTTTCCCCTTTCTCTTTCCAGAGAGAGGGGCCAGTCCTGGATCCAGGGCTGCTGAATGGTYGGAATTCCCTCTGGGGAGGGAAGGAAGTGGGCAGAGGCCGTGTGTGTGTGGGCAGGGATTGTTGTTTTGGCAAACCATAACTGAGCCATTCATTCCCAGCTCTTTGCTGCACTTGCTGATTTTTCTTGGAGTGGATTTCTCAGCAGGGCTTTAGCAGCAAAGTGTTTTCCTTACAGAAGAAAAAGTAAAATCAGTGAAGGATTTTACCTGTGAGACCTCACACTTCCCTTTCCCCTTCACAGCTGGCACTGAGGTCAGCACTAACCCTGTTTTTTGGGAATAAAACCCTCTGCCAGCAGTTGGAGTGCCCTGCTTTTCCATTCCCCTTTTCCATTCCATCCCAGCTGTCCCCCGTGGTGGCAGGAGCAGCAAAAACACTCCAGGTTGTCCATGGATCCCTGGCTGAGCTGTTGAAGAGCTGCCAGCCCAGATGGTGAATTTAAATTACTTATCTCCAGGCAGGAATGAGCCTCTTGTCCCAGGAACCTCCAGACAGGAATGCTGACAGTCCTTGTAATGTTTTTCCTTCTGAAAAATGGTGATTTCTGAGCTTTAAGCACTGGGATGTTGTAGTGAAATCGAGGAGGATATTCCAGATTTATGGATGTGCTGTTCCTGCTCTGAATGGGCTTGCTGGGAGTCGCTGCTGCTCGTGGATTTCTCCTCAGGGATGCTCCAAGCAGTGATAATTAACTCTGAGGAAGGAAGATGTGGTTTCCACACTCTTAATTGCTTCAATTCTTTAACTTGCTGGGAAAGTTGAGCTCTCRGTCCTTTTGCCTGGCATTCCACAGGCAGTGCTTTGTGAGGATGTTTTCTGTCCTTTGTCACAAGCTTGAAAYTTTGCATCTTTTCCATTTCTTTTGCTTTCCTTGGCTTTAGGATGAGCCTGATTATCCAAGGTCATTAAATGAGGGAGCATCAGACTGGAATTGGAGTGAGGAAAGGTGCCTGACAYGGCCAAACTTTGAATAAAAACAGGAGTCTGAAGGGCAGGAATGGCGAGGGGAGCAGCTTCCAAAGCTTGGGTGCTCCTTTCAGTGGGGCCAGAACTGCTTTGGGGATGAAAACTTGGAGCAAAACATCAGGATCTTGGTTCYTCCAGCTCCAGGGAGATTTGGGAGAAAGTAGGTTTGGGAAATGATGGAATTGCTGCTGTCCCTGGGACATTGTGTTCCAGAAATCCCCACTCCAGGGTTCTTCTGCACTGGGATATTTTATGGATAACCCCATTTCCAGTCACCTAATGCCCCTCTCCTCCCTTTTCCCTGGGAGAAAGGATTGCTGTGTGATGGACAAGTCCATGCTCTGCTTTTCCTGAGCCCCCTGTTTGTGCTTTACCCTCAGACCTTGCAGCAGCAGGAATGCAAACTCCTCTACAGCCGTAAGGAAGGGCAGCGCCAGGAAAACAAGAACAAAAATAGATAYAAAAACATTTTACCCTGTGAGTATTGATCCTTCGTTGCCATTTAATGTTGCCCTGGTTTATTTTCTTCATTAATACAAGGTTAATTAAGCACCACTGGGCTTTGGCTTTTCTTTAATGATAATTTCCTGTCTTATCAGGATTATTCTGCAATTTCCAATTTGGGTTCAAACATTTGCACTTCGTATATCTTTTCAATATTATTTTTTTATCTTCAGCTTTCATTCCAAAACCTCACGTCCCTCAGCTGTTACTCAACAGGCTGAAATCCTTAAATTTAAGAGGATTAATTTGAGGGGACAAAACAGCAACGTGCAAATCCTGAGGCTTTGCCTTGCCTWAGTGTTTGATTGTCCCTGGACTCCTGAGTTTCCAGGACATGGTTTGGTCCAGCAAAAGAAGCAATTTGGAATATTCTAATCACTAATTTACTAAATTTGGTGATTATTAATAGCTCCTGTGTGTTCACAGCTGTAGGGCACTTAACATCTGTGTGTGTTTTTGCAGTTGATCACACCAGAGTTGTTCTCCACGAYGGTGATCCCAATGAACCCGTTTCAGACTACATCAATGCTAACATTATTATGGTGAGTCTATTCCCATCCCATCCCACAGCTCCTCTTCCCTAAATCCAAAGGAATCTTGTCACCAATTATTGAATTGCTTTCGTTTTTCCCTCTAGCCTGAGTTTGAAACCAAGTGCAACAACTCGAAGCCAAAAAAAAGCTACATTGCTACTCAAGGCTGCCTGCAGAACACAGTGAATGATTTCTGGAGGATGGTGTTCCAGGAGAATTCCCGAGTTATTGTCATGACCACAAAAGAAGTGGAAAGAGGAAAGGTAAAGCCAGAGCTCAGCTGTCTCCTGGATCTTTTTTTTGGTCTTTGTGAAGTTCTGATAAAGGGACAGGATTTGTGTTTCCTTCCTGAGAATTCAGTGAAGGAGGGAGAAGCTCCCAGTGATATTCTTTGTTTTGGAGATTATGGGGTTGTTTTGGCTGAATTGACTTGAATAAACCTTTCTTTATTCAAGTTATTAATTTTTTTAGAACCTCCTGAATAGCCTCTGCTCCTCTGCAGTTTCTCCATTATTCTTCCCAAAGTTTCCTCAGCCCTTTTGCTGGAGAAAACACTTTAATATCTGATTATTCCATCCGTGCTGCATTGATTATTCTTTCTTTACCCTTGATTGTTTTTTGATGTCTATTGCTCTTCTTCAAGAATTGCAAACACTGGTGCTGATACCAAATCAAAGTGTTTTTATCTCAGGCCAAGCTGCTTCCAGAGCTGCAGGAAGGAGAGAATCCTTTGCAGCAGAKCTGCCTCCAATTGCCTGAGGAAGGGAGGAACTGTGGAACATCCCAGCTCTGCACCGAGTCTTGGATCTGTTTTAAAGTGCAGAAACAGCAAATCCTTAGAAATTAAAAGAGTGGTGTTTTGGAGGCAGTTCAGCAAYCCCTCCGGCAGAGCGGAGCTTATTTTAACACCGTGTCGCAGTTCAGACTTGCTCTACCAACTGCTCAGAGCTCTGTGCTGAAAACTGCAAGTTATTTCTGCTGGTACCCCCAAAAYTGGTGTATTTSCTTTAGTTTCTCCCCCTGTGACAGRGAAAAAGGGYAAAAATRKKGGGGAAWMWYYTKGKKSCYYMRKKGGSMMWGTGTTCAACCACCTTGGGCGGGCAGAAGAGTTCCCTGGGCTGTGTTTTGTCCTGGATATTCAGGATAACTGCATTCAGACCCTATTTGTCTGTAGGATTTGGTGTTTGGGTTGTGCCTGCTCGTGCTGGAGGCTGCTCCTACAATCATTCCTGCTTTGATGCTGCGTTCCCAGGAGTTGCCCCTTCCTGCTCTGTCACAGGAGCCAAATGCAAGTGCTGATAGGTGAATCCATTCCTCAGTGGATGGAATTTATCCCTGGRCAGAGATAATCTCGATGGAGGAGCAGCACATCAAAACTTTCCATTTTAGAAATTTTGGAGCCCTGAACTGCTTCCTCTGCAGGAGCCTGAACTCTCTTTGGTGATGGAATCAGAGCTGTGCCAGCCCTTCCTGCTCCGAGCCATGGAAAATCAAACATCCCAAGATTTATTTCCACTAGAAATGATTTATATCTTTGACTTGTATTTATTTTGTAGGGTTTGGGCTGTGGAAGAGCAGAACTCTGCTGAAATTCTGTATTTTGAGCCCTGTGGCTGGGGTTACAAACCCCAGGATTTTAATCTCCAGGTTTTGAAAATATCCAGGCTCAAAATATCCCAAAAGGTGCTAAAAGRAGAAATTGCCTGTACCTGTCTGAAATTATCCGGTGTTTGTTATGGAGAGGAGAAAACTTCCCATTAAAATGTTCTTTACCTCGTCAGCTGATCATCCTCTGTGGATTCTGAAATGAAAGCTTCAGAATTGTGTCAAGCAGCCTTTTTTTTCCTGCCTGATTATTCCTTTTTTTCTGTTTTTTTTTAAATATTTTTATTTTGAAATCTTGCAGAGTAAGTGTGTCAAGTACTGGCCGGATGAATATTCCCTGAAGGAATACGGAGTGATGCGCGTCCGGAATGTGAAGGAGAGYGCAGCGCACGATTACACCCTGAGAGAGCTGAAACTTTCCAAAGTTGGCCAGGTGAGCACCAGAGCAGCTCTGTCCTTTTAGTTCAGCTTATTGATCACAAAGGAAAAATAAAAAATAAAAAACAGGAATAGCCCATTTCTTTGGGATCAATAAAAGCACTCGGAGATTAAGAAGTGGAGCTCTGCCTTTCTTTGAAGCTCCACGTTTAGTTCCATCCATCTCTCTCCGTGCCCTTGGGATAATTGAAGATTCTCCTACCTAAGCAGCTTTTGGCAGGAGAGGCAGCGCTGCAGAGCTTGGGGGGAAATCTGGGAAGAGGGATAAAGCTTTGAACTGAGGACACTTCAGTCCAGGCAGGCATTTCCTCCTCCT
>NW_026623572.1:273502-278254 GCF_030028575.1 Malurus melanocephalus
AAGTTCCCATAAGGAAAGGGATAAAAGGTGGGGAAACAGTGTGGGGATAACACTTCTGGTTAAGGAACAGTTTGGATCAGGGAGGAGAGGGAAATGAGGGATTTAGTGAGGATATGCCAGGCTGGGAAGGCTCCTGGCTTGTTCCCTCTTTTAGGAACTGTGGAGCTGTGGGTGCTGTGCTCAGCTTGGATTTGGGATACCCCTCCCTTCCCATTGGACTCAGCTGTGCCCCATAAACCCTTTTAGAGCTGAATTTTGTCCTGAATGGCTTTATTTCCATGTCCTGGCCTCCCCCAGGGYAACACAGAGAGGACGGTGTGGCAGTACCATTTCCGAACCTGGCCCGACCACGGCGTCCCCAGCGACCCCGGGGGTGTCCTGGATTTCCTGGAGGAGGTGCACCACAAGCAGGAGAGCATTCCTGATGCAGGACCTGTCGTGGTCCACTGCAGGTGAGCTGAAACCTTTAAAAAAATGGACAACTTCTCCTGGGAACTGCTCAGAATTCCCTTTGTTTTCTGTCTGTATGATGTGACACCCTTGGAAGGGATTTCAGAGTGTATGYTTTGGTATAAATGAGAATTTCTACTGTTGGATGAGGAGGTGGGACCAGCCCTGGCTGGAGCATTTCAAGTGCAGGATCCTGGCAATTCTGGCACCCATCCCACCTGTGAGGGCTCTCTCCTTTTTGGGTGTTCTCATCTTATAAATGAGATGCTTTTTATAAGGCAAGGAAATTACACATCTGCCCTTACATTTTTTTTCTGATTCAGGGGTGTTTATAAACACTGAAGGTCAGACATGCTGATTTCTGTCCCTTCCCTGAGCTCTCTGCTTACTTTTGGGTCTGTGGTTTGGCTCTGGCTGTAGTTTGGGAGCCTCTGGCTACAATTTGGGAGCCTCTGGCTGTAATTCAGAAGCCTCTGGCTACACTGTGGAAGCCTCCTGTCTCCTAATGCCACACTTTTTCTCAGGCTGGGGTTTTGACGTTTGTTCAGAAAGAGCAAAACATTGAAATTCCCCTTTTTTTTCCCCTTCTCCCAGTGCTGGAATTGGGCGAACAGGAACTTTCATTGTCATTGATATCCTGATTGACATCATCCGAGAAAAAGGTACCTTTTCCCCTTTGATTTCCCTGTCTGTCCACGGATCCATCCCAGGAACACCCGTGGAGGATTCAGGTGAGCTGCACCCTCACTGTGTCCATTTTCCTGCTTTTCCCATTCCCTGAACATCCCCAGGAGTGGATTGTGACATCGATGTCCCCAAGACCATCCAGATGGTGAGGTCCCAGCGCTCAGGRATGGTGCAGACAGAGGCTCAGTACAGGTTCATTTACATGGCAGTGCAGCACTACATCGAGACCCTCCAGCGCAGGATCGAGGAGGAGCAGGTGGGTCCATCCCAAATATCCAACAAGAACATTCTGGAATTGCATCAGGGAGCAGCCTTAGTTGGGGTTTTTGGAGTAATTGTGTTCTGGAAGCTGTGAGCCCTCTCCTGTATTTCAGTTCAGTATGCTTAAGAATTAATTAAATTATTTGGTGGCATCATCTCCTTAGATAGGGTGGAATTCTCTCCTTAAATAGGGTGGAATTCTCTCCTTAAATAAGGTGGAATTCTCTCTTCAAATAAGGGGGAATTCTTTAAATTAGGTGGATTTTTCTCCTTAAATTAGATGGAATCCTCTCTGGATACTATCAAGTGGAATGCTCTCCTTAAAATATTAGGTTGAATCCTCTCCTTACATTACTAAGTGGAATCYTCTCCTTGAAATTACTAAGTGGATTTTCCTCTTTAAAATATTCGGTGGAATYCTCTCCTTACATTATTAAGTGGAATTTCCTCTTTAAAATATTAGGTGGAGTCCTCTCCTTATATTATTAAGTGGAATCTTCTCCTTAAAATTATTAAGTGSAATTTTCTCTTTGAAATATTCAATGGAATCCTCTCCTTAATTTAAGTGGAATCCTCTYCTGTCCTCCCTGTCCCCAGATCTCAGATTTCCTTCCTATCATCAAATTTCCTGCTCAGGAAGAATAAAAGATCARGGTTTGTTAATTAAAGCAGAACATTGTGGTCTTGGTGTTTTTTAAAGAGATTCCAAAGCTGTTTCCTGCATCCCTGAAAGGGCAGAAGCAAATGCTGATCACTCCAGTTCCAATTTGGGAATTTATTGGTAGGGAAGCAAACTGTTGGAGTGGAAAATGAGAGGGTGAGTGTAGTGATCCGACAAAAATCATTTCCAGGAGTGTGATGGGATCAGAAATATTTGGGAATAAGTGRTGACAACCCCACAAGACCTTCACCTGCCCCTTCCTGGTCAGGGGWTTCCTTGCACTCCAGTTTTTGGGGGTTTTACAGCACTTTCCTGGTTTTTTTCTGGTGTTTTCTCCCTGTCCCTGCTGCTCCCTGCCCTGACCTTGGAGCAGCTGGGATTTGTACCTTTCTGTTTCTATGCTAATTAATCCATATTTTTAGATTTTTCAATATCTTTTTCCCTGCTAGGRACTTTCCAACACACACTGAGTTAGTTCCTTTATCAGCTGCTTCCTACAAAACATCCTCGTGGWCCATTCCACGAATTCTGCATTCTGTTTTTCTGACACTTTGTTCATTTGTTCTTTGCTCAACAAAACTTCTCCCAAGCTGTGTTCCCACAAATAACTGAGGCCAACTTTGCTGGGTGCTGGTTAAAAGGGATTTAAGAATCACCAGAAATACCAGGATCGAGTTCTGAACATGTTTCAGGAGATCATCTTGGAATGTTCTTAATGGGAATTCAGGAGCCAGAATTCCCTGGARGTTCCACCAGCTTCTGCTGTGAGATTGGATCAGGCCTTAGGACTTGCTGAACTATTAAAAAACCCCAAATAAACACACCACCCCSTCCCCAAACCCCAATTCCCTGCACAACTTTAATTTCTACATTGTAGCTTTCACCGTTTTCCAGCCTGGAAAAAGGAAAAATCCACTGGATCCCGTTTGTAATTCCCTGGCAGGAGCTGCAGCCTGGAACATATGGAGCAAAATCCACAGAACAGCTTGGCTGCTTTTTATATCAAACCTAATGGGCTCTGATATTATTTTATTGGAGGCCCTGCTCCCTTGGCCCCWGCTCCGAGCTGGAAATGAGGGCAGTGGGAACCCCACTGACTGCTCAAGAATGAACTGGGGAGGTTTCTGCCAAGGGAATGAGGATTGGGTACGTTCAGAGGGTTGGTGTGTTCTGCTGGAGGGGGAGAAACGTGGAGTTTTAAGGGAAAATGTGGAGTTTTAAGGGCAAACGTGAAGTTTTTTTAGGGAAAATTTGGAGTTTTAAGGGCAAACCTGGAGTTTTTTAAGGGCAAACGTGGAGTTTTAAGGGAAAATGGAGTTTTAAGGGAAAATGTGGATTTTTTTTTTAGGGAAAATTTGGAGTTTTAAGGGAAACCGTGGAGTTTTATGGGCAAACGTGGAGTTTTAAGGGAAAATATGGAGTTTTAAGGGAAAATGTGGAGTTTTAAGGGAAAATGTGGAGTTTTAGGTTTTGTCTCCCCAACAACTCAAGCCAAACTATTATTATTATTATTAAATGGAGTCTTCTCCTTAAAATTATTAAATGGAATTGTCTCAGTGTGGAATTTTCACAGTGCTGCTCTCCCTGCARGACTGAGCTCCCTCCTCACACAAAAACCTAAAAACACCCTCCTCATGAAATTTTTGCACTGTTCCCATGATTGAACCTGACTTTTTGTCGTGTGTTTTGCTCCACAGAAGAGCAAGAGGAAAGGTCACGAGTACACGAACATTAAATATTCGCTATCGGACCAGACAGGCGGGGATCAGAGCCCGCTCCCCCCCTGCACCCCGACCCCAACGTGTCCAGAGTAAGTTCAGTTCTGCTCTCAGCTTGGAACTCTTCTGTTTTACCTTCAGACCCCTCACGAGGCTGAATTAACCCAGAACTTCCCCTGTTAACCCTGGGCTTTGCTCTGAAAATAAATCCAGTTAAAATAAATTGTCCCTGAATTATGCGTGCAATAGGATTTTTATTTTTTTTTTCTCAAATGAGATTGTTGGGATTCTAAATCTTGATTTTGTTTCAGAATGAGAGAAGATAGTGCTAGAGTATATGAAAATGTGGGGCTGATGCAACAGCAGAAGAGTTTCAGATGAGAAGATGTTCAGAGCCTTCCAGGTGTGTATGRCCAGGGCTGTGTCCAGCCTGGCTGGGGAAAAAATGTACCCAGAAATGCCCAAAATGCTTGAAATTTATCCCCCTTAGGGTGCCTGAGCTACAAAAGCTAATTTTAATTTAATTTTAATGACTTCTATACACAATCTCACCTTCTGCCACGGTTCCTAAGCCAGGTTTGAAACTTTGGTTGAGTTTGAGCTTTATTGAGKCAACGTGGAGCACTTCTGTGCAAGCCTGATTAAAAAATAACCGCTGAGTTTTTTTCTTAATAATTCTTTATTTCTCCTTTCCCAGAAATGAAAATGGTTCTTAAAAAGGTCAAGAAAGAGATGGAAGAAGCTTCACGTYACCGTTGAACTCTGAGGGCTTGGTACCTTTTTATTTACGGTTTTAATCCTTCAGTAGGCAAAACTTCAGAGCATCTAAAGATTGTTTTTATCTCTTCTCTCCAATTTCCAATTGCTCGTTTTTCCAAATAAAAGGAAATCCTTTCTACAAGGTGGACACCTACTTTGTAGAGCCAGTTTTGAATCCTGCAAACCGTTGGACTGTCATCCATTTGTTTTTTTGTT
>NW_026623572.1:278390-281243 GCF_030028575.1 Malurus melanocephalus
TGGGGGTGGGCGGTGGGAGAGCGATGCCGTGGATAAATCCGTGTCAGAAAATGTCAAATATTGCTGGGAACAATGTGGATTGTTGGAAAACAGTGGATCAGCGTGCTCRAATCAGTCCTGATACATTTCAAACTCCGCCTGAGCTTCCTGGGGTGAGCAGTTCTCGAGATGAAGGTGCTTTTTGGGTGATAACTGCTGGCTTTGRTTCCCATTTTGCTGAGTGGCTGGAYGGGCTGTTTTGGAGGAATTTATGCAAAGTTGCTTTTAAGTCAAAACAAAGTTTCTTTTTGGTGATCTCTGCCCCCAGCAGGAATTCCCTGTGTCCTTCAGGAGGCTCGGTGACCTTGTGAGGATGTTCTGTGCTTAATTAAATGACTCTGACCTGGCAGAATTCAGGCATTTAATTAAGAAACTGTGGGATTTTCAAAGCAGTGAAACCCGCTGCTGGTGTSAGGGAACCCTCCTCCCCTYGTGAAGCTGTGGAGGAGCCTCCTGKGTTTTTAGGAAGGCTCTGTGCTGGTCCAGGAGGCTGAGAGGGAAGGAGGGATCCCGGGATTCCCGGTGGGACAGGGAGCAGCGAGGCCACATCGGGGTCACCGTCCCACCCCAAGTGCCTTTGGGAGCTGCCCGGGACCTTCCCRTCCCAATCCCATTAAAAATCACTTGGAACCACTTTGGGATTGTCAGGCTCTTGCAGAGACTCCCCAGAGAAGATTTGGGAAGCTCCCACTTCATCCCTTCCCTTGGCTCTGTCTGGTGTCCTGGAGCAGGACAGGACCCCAAACAGCRGGGTCTGGTGCCTCCCCACACCTTGTCCCTGCTTTTGGGGACTTGGGTGGCATTTAGGAACGATTCCCATCCTGCCCTGTGTGTGCAGGGCACAGGGCCCAGGGAATGGGGTTGTTTGCCTTCCCTGTGGAATCCTGCAGGAGCCTGGAATGTAACGGATGCAGCTTTGGAGAGGTGAAGTGGGAGATTTCCATTGCCTGGGCCTCAGAGGGGTTTGCAGATTCTGATATTTGAGCTGGATGAAGGTGCTTCGTTCATGCTCAGCAGAATTCTGTCCCTTGGCCTCTTGTCCCTTTTATCTTTTGGGATTGGGTTTTTTGGAACTCCGGTCACGAGCACACCATAAATGTGACTGTCACAGCCTTATGCTCCAATCCTAAATCCCTGTGCCCTTCCTAGATTGAAACAGATGATGAGCAGAGAGAAATGTGGGAATTTGAGCAAGATTCCCATCCTCCATCCCCTTCCATCCTGCCCCTATTCCCAGCTCCTTCCTGCTGAACAGGGAGCTTTGGRAATGTTGGTATTTGCAGAGAGCAATTAAATATTTGCCTTGAACTCAAATTCTGCACTTCCAGAGGTTGGAGCMAGGTGGGRACACASMCAGCTGGGATTTGGGGCTGYTCTGYTCCAAACTGGGAARTCAGGGAGGGAAAAAGGAAGGAGARAAGGATCCTGAGGGAATCCCAGCTCTGTGCACTCAGTTCATGGGAATTGTCTTTARAGCTGGACCTGGAAGCAGCAATCAGCACAACGTTGCCTCCTGACCTCGTTCAGAACCTGGGATTTTGTTTGGAATTTTTGTTTTCCTGGGAAGCAGGGAATTCTTGCTGCAGAATGTACATTAATCCTTGGGGAATGTCAGCGAGGGCGGAGCAGAATCCGGGAGATTGTGGATAAAGGAATCAAATCTTTCTGAGCCAATGCTGGGTCCTTGTTGGAGCCCCTGCACCCTCAAATCTGTCASCAGAGATAGGGAGGGTTCTTAAAGMGCTTCCCACGTGAATTCCAGCAAATCAATTTGGGATTCTGACAGATGAGAAACATCCCTTGGTTTGGGGGAGATCAGTCAATGTGGGATTCAGGGATTCCCAGTTTTGGGGAACTCAGTGTGATAAACTTGTTCTGGAGCAGGGACAGAAATGGGATGGAAAATGATGGAAAAAGGATGGAAAAGGATGGGAAATGAATGCAGAGTTCCAGCTTTCTCTCAGAGAAGTTCCCTTTGTAGCACGAGGGAAGTTCACCCCAAGCCCCAGGCACCATGATTGACGCCAGTGTGCGTTTGCTGCAGACTGCATTTACTGAATGTTTTAGGGAACACTCTTTCCTTTCAGCTAACTCCTGATTGGGTCTCTTAATCCTCACCAAACTTCACTTTTTCCCCCCTAAAAGATGTGTTTGGAACACCATTAACCAGGACAAAGCTAACAAAATTATCCAACCYGTTCCCTTTTTTTTGTTGTAGGGCTGAGGAAATTCGCAGCTGGGACTAAGATGTGTTGTCAGGGTTTGATTTTTCTACCCCTAACTCCATTATTTCAAATTAATTGTTCATTTCTCCCTTTTCAATAGCGAAAGGTAATGAATAATTTCAAGCCTGTTTATTTATGACATTACTGTGATTTTCTTTTTTTATTGCAGTACTAAAGACTAATGAAAAAAGGATCTTATTAGGTGGAAATAGGCCTTGCATTTATTTTTTTTTTTCCTGCAATGTATGAAGTATTGTACCAGAGTATTAAATGAAATGTAATATTTTATTGCAAAATTTCTATCCTTTAAAAGGAATACATTTAGGGTGTCATCGATTTGATGTGAATCATGTAAATGTTGAGAAATGAGCTGTTTATTCTACATCTGGTGTTTCGAAAAGATTTCACCTCTTGCCTTTTTGCCCACGTACAGTCTGTAGCCCATTTACAGTTGTCAAAATGTGACATTAAATAATAGTTCCTGTATAGAAATAGTGGTGGTTGTCCATTGTTTTCTGGGCTGGTATTTATGGGGTTTAATTCAGTTGCAGTGGGGTGGTTTTTTGTTGGATTTTTTTTTTTTTTTTTT
>NW_026623572.1:281949-285784 GCF_030028575.1 Malurus melanocephalus
CCTGGGATGGTGGCAGGGGAGGGAAGTGGCTGATCCTCGAGATCCCTTCCAACCAAACCATTCCAGGATTGTGATTCCATGCTCGAAGCCGGATGGGGATTGGCCTCTTGGCCTCTCCTTTTGCTGTTTTAGTCAGGAAGGAAGGACAATCCTGCTCTTTCCACAGCTCCAGCCAGCTCTCCCAGGATGAGGAGAGGAGCTGCTGCTCCCCCTCCTGCTGCTCCTTCSTTCCATCCCCACCTCCTGCTCTGTTTCCGTGGCTCTGCCGTTTCCAGGATCCTTTAATGCTGGTCCTGTTCAGCGACTCCTGGGAGGGATCAGCGCTTTGAGCAGGAGCTGGATTCCATCCCAGGCTCCTCTGCCAGCTGCTCCTCCTGCCCACTTCCAAAGCTCTCAGCATTCCTGACTCCCTCACACTTGGAGCCAGCACTTCCCGAAATGTCACATTCTCTGGGCCAGAGCAGAGGAGCCAATGCCTGCCCTGAGGTTTTCCGTATTTTAGATCCATCAGTGCTGCTTTTCCTTCTCCRAGCCAGTTGGGAATGTTGGGAATGCCCTCATTTGGGATGTCCTTGCTGTTGTCCATCCCAGAAATCAGCCTGCGTGCCTTCAATGTGGCTTTGAACTCCAGGAAGGTTCCACTGGGTGCTGCCTCTCCCTCGATCCCACTCCCAGTGCCGAGCATTAAAAACAGAGCCGGAACTTTCCAGGGAATAAATCAGCTCAGCCTGAGCAGTGCTGGCTGAATCTGCAGTAAAACGAGCTTTAATCTCGAGGCAAAGGCACATCCCASAGATAATCCAGCGAAATGGCAGGAAGGAGGCAGAGCCCCGGGGTCGGGATCCCAACRAGGCCGGGAGCTCCGTGCAGCGGCAGCTTGGCCCTAAGGCGATTATCCCCACGAGGAAGATTGATTTATTTGTTTTTATGAACGCATCCAACAGTTTGCATCCATCCCTGGGTGTTTCCATAATCCCTTCCAGGGCTGGGGAGGGGAGGGAGGAAGAAAAGGAGGCGAGGGAGGGATTGTTCTGATGGGAGAACTTTGACAAAGATTGGAAGTGATGGGGCTGGGGTCACACTTGGTGTCTCCTGGCTTTGACTCCTGCTCGTGGTGACACTTCCAGCCCCTCCTGGTGACAMTTCCAGCCCCTCCTGCCTGCAGTGACACTTCCAGCCCTTCCATCTCTCCGTGATTCCCATGAAGGTGAGTATGAACCCATTTATTCTCCCGACGTTCTCGGTGTTTGTGCAGACGGAGGTGATCAGATACCGCTCAAGGACGAGTCCCTTATCTCCCTAAACCCTTGRAACTCTGGCTGACTTTTCTCCAGGATGAATTCCTGCTCCTTTGGGGTCGGGGGAATTCTGAGTCACTCAGCTGCTCTCCCATCGGAGCTGGAAAAGGGACGTTGTCCTTCAATCCAAGCCCTTGCCGTGTCCTGAGGATTTGTTTTTCCAGCCCAACTCTTTTGTCAGAGCTGATGCAAACCAGGTTCCATTTTCAGGGTGGCAATTCCTGTTTCACATCCCTGGTGGTGCCTTTGGAGCCCTCTCTTTTCTYGGGATCACCCCAGACCTCAGCACGTGGCTCCAGTGCCTCAATTCCCAGAAATCTTCCTTTCCTTGGATAAAGACCTGAGGCTCGAGCGTGTCTCCATTTTTTCCCTTTGTCTTTAGGGAAGGATTCCTTCAAAGGATCCTCAGCTTTGTTCCCATTTTCCCCACGGAGCCGGGCAGCGGAACAATCCCGAGATCAAAACGCTCGATTTGAAAAATCCCCACTCTCCCAAGGAACGCCTCGAGCGTTGGAAGGGCTGTGACATTTTTAGCCCCTTCCCTCTTTGACAAAMTCCCTGCTTTTCCTGGCTCTGGGCAGGTTTTCTCCTGATGGAGGAAAAAAAATCTTCAGATTCTTCTGCTGGGAATGGGAGGGGGAGGAACTYCCTCGTCTCTCCTGTGCTGGAAATCAGGCTGGGAAAAGGAGTGATTCCWTCTTGCTCTTTTATTTTATTTTTGCTGTGTCTGAGCTGCAGTTTGGGATTGTTTTCCTGGTTGGAATTTTTAATTTGATGGCAATCCCACTGATATTTCCCACTGATTTTTGTGCATTTGAGGTTTTCTGCCTTTCCCAAACTCCTTGATCCCACGGATTTTTGTGCATTTGAGGTTTTCTGGCTTTCCCAAACTCCTTGATCCCACTGATCTTTGTGCATTTGAGGTTTTTTGCCTTTCCCAAACTCCTTGATCCCACTGATCTTTGTGCTTTTGAGGTTTTGTGTTCGTGGAGTGGCTCAGAATCCTTTGGAAAAGCAGGAATGGCCCCCTTGGCTGCAGGGAGCAGGTTTGGGATTGGCTGTGTCGGACAAATCTGAACTCAGCTCCTGCCCATGGATGCATCCCGGTGCTGCTGCATCCTTTTCCTGGACTTGGAACCCTGCCCTCATTCAGCTCAGCAAAAATCTGCTTCTTTTGGGGTGCTTTTGGGATGGTTTTGTGATGAATTCTCGGGATTCTTGGCTTCCCAGCAGTGCCAAGAGATGATTTTGGGCTCTCACCTGTCTCATTGTGGTTCAGGGTGGGTGTGGGATTTGCCTCCCACCCTTCAGGCTCCCAAATCCTCCTGTCCATGGTGGATTTGGGATATTTCCCATTGATTCCCGTTCCTCGAGGGCTCCTGAGAACTCAGAACATCCCAAATGGATTTTGCCATTCCCAGTGCTCTGCCCTCACCTCGGCATTCCCAACTCTGCACTCCTGAGGCTGCTGCTCTCCCTGACAAAGAGATTGGACTGAACTCTGASGATTCTCTGGAATTTAACCTTATTGATCCGCAGCAGCTCACAATTGTCCAGGTCACACAGAATTCCTGCTCTCTTGGATCCATTTCCATGTGGATCCATGTGGAAATGGCAGTTTGGGGAGCTGCTCCTGGAACTCAGCTGAGTCGATCCAAGRGTCTTGAGTGGTGAATTCCACTGCAGGGATTGCATTTCTGAGAGAATTCCAGCCTGGTTTGGCTKGSAAGGGACCTTAAAACTCATCCTGTTTCAAATTCTTCCATCATGGAASAWTGCTTCCACCATCCCAGRTTGCTCCAAGCCCGTCCARCCTGGMYTTGGACACTTCCAGRGATYCAGGGGCAGCCACAGCTTCTCTGGAAATCCCATCCCAGCCCCTYCCCACCCTCACAGGGTGGAATTTCTTCCCAATATCCCRTYTAAACCYRTTCTCCTTCCCTGATAAATGCATTTTACCCCAGTGGGTGCTGTAAGAACTGGGTGAGACACCCAGCTGCAGCTCCCAGGGCCGGGTTGCCAAATCCCCTCCCCGGGAAGCTCCAATTTTGGAACAAAGGAGATTATTTCAGGCTCTGGTGCCATCAGCCCCGAGCACCACCACCCCCAGACTGCAGGGGAGCTTCCAGCAGCGCTTCCCAACCCCTCCCTACACCACAAYCCCATTCCTTCTCATCTCAACCTCTCTCTTACAGCCTTTGGTGTTAAAAAGCTGCGCTTTAAATGTGCAGAAATCGCTGTGAGTCGGTGTTTGCCGTCTCTGCGTGCCCCTGCCTGCCTTCCCCGCTCCCGGAGGTCGCGTTTTCCCGGCGTTTTTTCGGGATTTAGCGGCGCAGCGCAGGCAGGGAGCTCTGGGGCCGGGGCCGATCCGTGCTGGAGCTGTTTTATCTCTATTAATAGTGATTTCCTCACGGAGGGATTTTTCTGCTTCCGTGCGCTCGGGGAAGGTTGCTTTCAAATTCTCTCCCTATCACTCCCGATAAATGGTGTGTCAGTTCCAGGATAAATAGGCAGGATGGGGGAGAGGGGTTGCCATG
>NW_026623572.1:286699-291946 GCF_030028575.1 Malurus melanocephalus
GGGATGGGAACAAGGGTCGGGGGAGGGAGGGTCCCCCTGGCTCCATGCACCCCAAAATTCCCTGTCCTGGCTCCGGGCAGTGTCCCGAGCACACCTTGGGAACAAAACCGCCTTATTTTGGGAAGAGCAGCTGGTGAGAGCRGCCAAGGGCCAGGGATGAGTTTGGTTTGGTGAGCCGAAGGATTTTTCAGATCCCATCCCAACCAAACCATGGGCAGGGGCACCTCCCACTATCCCAGGTTGCTCCAAGCTCCATCCAACCTGGCCTTGAACACTTCCAGGGATCCAGGGGCAGCCACAGCTCCTCTGGGAAATCCATTCCAGGGCCTCACCACCCTCCCAGGAAAGAATTCTTTCCCAATATCCCATCTAAACCCTCTCCCTATTGGTTTGAAACCTTTCCCCTCAGTCCCATCACTCTGGTTCCTGATGAAGTTCCCTCTCCAGTTTCCCCAGTTCAGACCCCAGAACATCCTGTGAGGTCTCCACAAAAATTTCCCTTCTCCAGAAGCCTTTTACCCCTGGAGGTTTCCCTTTGCTTTTCAGGGAGTTCGTGCCAGGGATTAAAAATCCCGCTGAAGCTTCTTCCATTGGGGTTTGATGCCCCGACTCCCTCCCCGCTCCTCTGCTGCATTTCCCACCCCAAACCTCTCTCTCTGGGGGTGTTTTGAGGCCGCCCTGGAGGCTGTGTGGGCTCCCGGCTCGCTCTCAGCTCCGTGCCTTCCCTGATGAGCCACCAGGGATCAATTCCGTGCCTGAACAGAGCSCACTCATCCTGGCTGGACCCGGTTAGTGCCACCTCAGTGCCGCCACCGTGTCACTGTGAGGGCAGCCACCGCCCGGGGCCACATCCCCCACCTGGTGGGGACAYCGAATCCCTTTGTGTTTCTCCTGGAATTGTGTTCTCAGCTATTCCGAGCCCAAGGATCCGTCGTGTTTCCAGGAGGGAATGGCTGAGCCYGGCAGAGCCGCTTTTCCTCGGGAATCCGGGGCTTGGGAAAAGAGCTCGGGATGAGCTGATCCGCGCAATTCCCTCTCTGAGCTCCCAGCCGTGCTAAAACGCCGCCGTCCGGGCTGTCAGCGGCGTGATCGGTCGGCAATCTGAATCAGAAAAGTGCCTTCCCCCCTGGAATTTTCTCCTGACACTTGATTTAATTCCTCCTGACACGCCATCGGTTCCGCCGCGCCGCCTCGTCTGGGAACCGGGACCAACAGGTTCCTCGAGGAGCAAAGCGCTGTCAGCGGGAACCTTTGCCCTCTGCCAAGGGAGAAATCCCTCTGGGAGGAGCTGGAAATTGGGAGGAATGGGAATTCTCCTGCTCAAAGGCGCTGGCATGAGGAGAGGTGGCTCTGCTGTCCGTGGGATGGGGCACGAAGGAGAAGGGTGGGATGRTTGTTTGATCCGGCTCGGTGGTTTCAACATTCCCGGAGCAGGCACGGTGCTCTCTGCACATTCCCCGGGATCCTCCCGGCTCACGGTGACACCCYTGGAATGGTCCTGGCGGGGTGAGGATGTGCACGGCATCAGCTCCTCTCCAGGTTTAAATCCTGAATGTCCCACACATCCCAGGGCTGGGAATGCGCCGCGGTGCTGCCGGGACAGGATTTGGGTTCCTGGAGGTTTTAACGAGCTCTGTAAAAAGCTCTGAGCACTCTGGGAGGCCGGAGAACCCTGGATGCTTCTATTTGGGCACGATGGGATTCTCAGGAACATTTCCAGCTGCTGCTCCGGTGGGCCCCAGGCTCCCTCCAGCCCTCCCACAACCGGGTAATTAGTGCCAGTGTGGGACCCTGTTAATTRCAGCCCTTGTGGTGTTCGGATTTATGGGATAATTGCTGATATCTGATGTTTTCCCCATGGATAGTCCCGATCGCAGGAATTCCATTTCCCCGAGGGGAGCAGCGCTCATCCCCGCATTTTCCGGGAGAAATCCTGCTGGGATCCCTCTCCCTGGGCGCTGCTGCTCCCTGCGGTGTCTCCCTCCCCACATTTATCTCGGGAAAAAGCTCCGGCCGTGCTGCTTCACCCTGGAACCAGCAAAGCCGCTGCCGGTGATCCGTGATTTTGGGAAAAAACTCGGATCCGCGTCCTCGGGTGTCCTCCCGAGGGCTGAGTCACCTCTGGRAGCTCCATCCAACCTTGTCCCACCCCGGCTCCGGAGCCTCCGCRTCTCGGAGCATCGGACCCAAAGCGATCCGTGCTTCGTGCTCCTCTCTCCTGCTTTTCCCCGGGGGAGGACACGGAGTTGAACCAGGAGATGTTGTCGGGGTGTGGAGCTCTCCAGGGAGGTGTGATGGGAGCGTTCGAGCTGTGATTTGGGAATGCGGTGGGAAGGAGATGCGTTCCCGAGCCAGCGGGAGATGCCGGCGCTGGGATATCACTGAATCAGTGATGGGGAGAAATCAATCCCAGCCCGGGAGCAGAAATCAGCGTCGGGCAGACCCCGGGGAGGGAGAGAGGACAGGGATGCACCACCCCGGGGAATACCAGAGCGTCCCTGAGCTCCCAGACCGAACTTTCAGGATAAATTCCCGGTGCCATCCCCGCTCCGTGAGCCGGGAATGCTGACGATCCCCGCTCTCCCGGCGGTGACATTTCCTCATTGTCCTGTGTTGTCCCTGCTCCCTCCCCGAGGCYCGGGAGATGCCGAGGGCTCGCAGCCGGGCCAATGAGGGATTTTTCCGCTCGCCTGGCGGGGACGTGAGGGGTTTGCAGAGGAGGAAGGAGCCTCAGCCTKCCCGCAAGCACGGACCCGCTCCCTTTAAGGATTCCTGTGGGATCCTCCTTGCGCTCGATCCCCGTTCCCCTGCGGGTGGCATTGGCAGCGTCCCTGGATCCATCCCAATTCCCAGTTTTCGCGTTGTCCTAATCAGTGATTTTTGGTTTTTTCCCCCGTTTTTTATTTTTTGGCCGCCTGTTGCCGAGCTCGCTGCTGATTTCCCAGGAGAGGAATAAAAACCRGAGCACAAACCCAGCCTGGAAAATCACCGCCAGCGGGCAGATCCAGGGATGGAGCCCGGATAATATCCCAAACTGGACCCGTGTGTCCATCCAGACGGGCTGGGAGGAGAAAAAACCTCCAGTTCTGATTCCTCAGATATTTCCCCATTCCCAAACCCTCTGCGTTAAGGAATTCTTCACCCTGAGTTTGGCGCTGCCCTGGGAATCTCAGAGAAAGCTCAGGGATAATGAAATTTGCTTTTCCCAAATGTGTCCTGATTGGCACTAATTAAATCTCGCTTCTTCATTAAGCGGGTGCTGTTTTGGATCTTCCSTTGTTTTCGCTTGGCTTCAATGTCAGCCCAACAACTTGAATTGTTTGAACCCGCAAGGAAATAAATAACCCCGCTGGAATTCAAAGCAGGCTTTTAAAAAGGCCTTGAAAAGCAGGGAAAAAAATTRAAATAATATCTAGAAATAACTCCTTGGCCAGCGCGTTAAAACCTCTTCAGTTCAATTGCTCCAGATCTTGYTGATTTTTGAGAAGTTTGGCTTGAATAATCGCCATTTATTGGTTTATTTTAGTTGATGTTGCAATATAAAATATCTMATCAGGCTTTGGCACAAAGGTATCGCCTCAGCCTTTATCTCCTCTATTAAATATCCCCAATTTCTCTGCATTCTCAGCATTTCCACCACCTGTCAGCTCCAGGGCTGGGTTGAAACCGCGGATTTCTCCCAAACACCTCTTGCTCTAATTCCTTTAGCTCCCTTTCGAATTAGCAACTATTTTGCCCCGGCTATTCTGTCTTTCAAAATCAATCTTTTAAATGCCTGATAACAGCTGCCTCCTCAATTTTATGATTTTTTTCTCCGCAGCTTTTRCAATAATTATCCCTGAGCAGTGCCCGGCTCTCCGTGCTTTCCATTGAATTCTCTCTCCGAGCTGGCACCTCCCGTTTTTTGTGTTTTTGTCCTTTCACGGCAGAGAGACGAGAGGCTTTGTCCGATCAGCCTTTGTTGTGTCCCAGAATGGCTCAACAAAGCCATTCCACAGGCAGAATCCTTCGGGATCCCTGTGGAGAGGCTTTGGGCACCTGTTTGTCGCTCTCGTGGCCTTGGGAGTGAYGCGAGAGCCAAGGAATCCTGAGATTAACCTAAAAATCGGGATTTGGAGCGCCCTGGGATTGCGGGGGCCCATGGCAGGGGGTGGAATGGGATGAGCTTTAAGGTCCTTTCCAACCCAAATAATTCCGGAATTCTTCGATTCCTTATTTCCCCCTCGGTTTGCTTGGTTTAAATTTGCTTTTTGGAGCTGTTTTGGTTCCCAGGGGTTGATTTTGTGGGGAGCAGCCCCACAAAAGGACCGTGACATTCGGAAAACTGATGGTTGCGAGAATTTTGGGATTTTGGGGAACAGCCCAGGAATCCAACCTCGCGTCCGGAGGATTTTGGGATGGAGCAGCTCCATCCCTATCCCTGATTCCCTGAGCAATTCCAGCTCAGGGTGGGGGTGTGGGCACTGCTGACAAACGCATCCCAAAAAATCCGCCTCTGGCAAGGGTTTTTACGCCTTTAGATTGTCCTGGTGCCGCGCCTCTGGAATGCCATTAGCGGATCATTTTCGGGGAAAAAGAAAAAAAAAAAAAAATCAAAACCCCCGCATCTCCTTTGAGAGGCCGCGTTCCATTCCCGGAGCGGCGCCGGGAGAGCTCCAGGCGATGGGATTTGCTCTCAAATATTCKCTCGGTTCGTCTCCTGCTTATTTTTCTTCTCTTTTGGGGTGGAAAAAGCGGGAAGAAGAGGAAGAAATGGCTCAGCCTTGGGGGGAGGTTGAGCTGGGAGGGAGATGCACAATCYGTGATTGTCCTGGAGGATTTTAGCATCCTTTAAATTTCCTTTTCCGTTCTCGAAGCCTCCTTGTTCTCAGCTSTGTGGGGTGAGAGGTTCTTGGATTGTTGGGAGTTAGAAAGGGGAAAAGAGGATGGAAAAAAATAAAGGGAAGAAAAGAAGAAATGGAGCAAAAAAAGAAGGAAGAGGAAAAAAAAGACAGCGAAGAAAGATGAAGGAAAGAAGACAGAAAAAAGAAAAAAATAGGAAAAAAGGAGGGGAAAAAGAAGAAAAGGAATAATAATAAGAAAAGGAAGCAAATTGGAATCCTCTGATCTTAGCGAGGCCTTTTCCAACCTTAATGATTCTGCAGGAAAGAACAAAGGGAAGAAAAAGGTGGGGGTGTAAAGGGAAAAGAAGGGAAAGTGGAAGAAGAAAGGGAAGATAAAAGAAGAAATGGAAGAAAAAAAGAAGAA
>NW_026623572.1:292559-299717 GCF_030028575.1 Malurus melanocephalus
GGAAAGGAAAGGAAAGGAAAGGAAAGGAAAGGAAAGGAAAGGAAAGGAAAGGAAAGGAAAGGAAAGGAAAGGAAAGGAAAGGAAAGGAAAGGAAAAAGGAAAGGAAACACCGGCAGGCACTTGGAGCTCTGGGATTGATTTCCCTCTTCCTCCTCAGGGCAGCCCCGGTTCCCGTCATAAGAAACACATTCTGGTGGCCATGTCCCCATCCCTGTCCCCTTCTCCCGTGGAAGGTGTGCCTTGGAACCTGGCGATATCTGAGATCCCTTCCAACCCGAACCATCCCKCGATTCCACGGCTCGGGGATCCCGGGATCAGCCCTCCGAGCTCAGCTCCATGCCCAGCTCCTTGCCCGGCTGCCGCCACTCTCTGGATAACCAGGAATGCCCATCGCACCCTCTGGAACCATCCCAGCCCCAACAGCTCCGGACCAAACTCATCCCAAACCTTGTCCCCTCCGTGTCCCAGCCTTTCCCCGGGATCTTTTGGGGAACCCCGGGAAGGGATCAGGGACTTTTCCCGCTGCCAGAGGGGATTTCTCCTTGTGCCTGGCGGGAGAGGAGCAGCGCTGCTGCCGAAGGAAGGGAGGGATCGCTGCGTCACCCCCGTGATTTACTCGATCCCTGCTCCCGCTGCACTGCGGAGCAGACGGAGCCGCTCCGTCCTTTGCCTCCGGGGCTGTGCAGAATTCCACAACCCCCTTTCCTTTTCTTTCTTTTTTTTTTTTTTTTTTCCACCCAGGTCTTAAATCCTTTGGAGCTGGGGAAGCTTCAGTGAATTTTAAATAAGCTCTGGAAAGCTGCGCGTTAAAACCTAACGAGCCAGAATATCAATTATGCCGATGGAAATGAGGAGACGCTCCGGGGGAAGGAAATGGTGGCGTTGGGTTGGGGACATCGGGACCCGCTGAGYGATGGGGGCGGAATTAAATCCAAATCCTTCTTTTTCCCATGCTGGAACAGTTAAACTGGAGGGGACAGGGGGAGCTGGGAACTCAGAGAGGAGTTGAAAACCGGATTAGCTGGAGATGCAGGAGGTCCCTGCTCCCTTGGGAAGCCGAGGATGTCCCAGAGCATCACCCCGCCCTGCGTTCCAGTGCTCCCCAAATTCCCTCCCTTCCCGGTTTTCGGTCTCCTCAGCCTGTGCCAGTGGCTCTGACTCACACAGGACCTGGCTGGGTCTCTGTCCTGCAGGAGAATGCACCAAAACGCTGCTCTGAAATCTCCATCAGCTCTGATGGTTGAACAGGAGGCGCCAATTTTCCCTGCGAGGCTCCTGCCCGGTGCCAGCTCCGCTGGGATCATTGATRTTCCCTTTGTCCCGGGAGTTTGGGAGCTCAGGAACATCTCACCCCCGGAATTTCAGCCGCGATCTTTGCTCTGAGCTCCATTTTCTCTCGATTTGGTTTAATTGTGCTGCTGCTTTTTTATTGGACCAATTAAACCCCAAAACATCAGAGCAGGGACTTGTTGGCCACAAAATCCAYGGCACCATCGGATCCAGCCCTGGCTTTGGAAAATTCTCTGTTTTGGGGCTCACCAGGCACTATTTGAATGAATTTTTGTCTTTTTTTTTTTGGGAAGAAAACATCTTTATCAGCCAGGACTGAATCACTGGGTGGTTGAGTTTAATTTCCAGGATCTGGGACAGCCCGGATGGTGCCGGGATATCCCAAATCCAGCTGCTCTCCTTGGTGCGGGATCCCTCTGGAATCTCTCCACATTTCAGAGCGTGAACTCATCCCGCCCTGGGCTGTCTGGGGAAGGTGGGATTTCTCCAAAGCCATCAGAATGCGGAACAGAGCGTCCCTGTCACGGGAAAATCCCTGGGGAAGAGTTTTGGCACCTCCCGGCAGCACCTGCCCTGGCTGTCATCGCACCTTCGCTTTTCGCCCAGCGTCCTTCGGCTCCCGGGAGATGTCGCAGGAGGTGACAGGGTGGCCCTGCCGCCCTCTCCGCGGGAATTCCAGGAATGGGTCCCACCAGGAATGAGGACACGCATTCCAGCACCTTCAAGCTTTTCCCAGCACGGAATCTCTGTGTCACTGGAGCATCCCCTCAGCACCCGACAGAAGTGGGGCCGTGGGGAGGAAAATCTGTGGGGCTGCACATTCTCCCCAAAATCCCAGGAAAACTCAGCTGGGAGGTTGAGAAGAAAAGGAAAATGAGTGTTTAATCCACTTAGGGGAATGAGCCGAGGCAGGAGAAGCGGGATGTGGGTGGGAGAGTCCGGGCAGCGCATCCCAACTGTTTTAAATCCCCTTTTCCAACCCGTCCCAAAGTTTTGTGCCGGTTCATTCAGCGCCCGACTGCGCAGCGGATAAATCCAGGGCAGGTTTGTAAATGCTGCATTGCTGGCAGCCAAAACACAAATACAACCTGAACCGCTGCCAAATGGGAAAAGGCAGGGGAAAAAAAAAACCAAAAAACCCCTCTGTGTCAGGATTTACAGCCCTGGAAAAGAACAGGCTCAGCTTGGGTGGCTGGGAAGGGGCTGGCACGGCTCCTGACTTCCCTCCCTGGGCAGAGATTTGGGAAAAAGGGAAAGAGAGGCTGTGTTCAGGCTGCCTGGAGCTTGGAGAGAGTCCTGGGAAGGGATTTGGGATGCTGCAGGCTCAGGGAAAGGGGGGGAAAAAAGGTGTAAAATTCCAGCTGTGCTGGCAGGATTGGTNGTTTCTCCTGCTCGAGCCAAAATCTGAGGATGGGCTGGGGAAAAAACTTCCCCACCCACCAGCAGGATTGGGATTTCTCCATCTGCTCCATGGGGAAAAGCTCCTCAGGGATGGTATCCAGCAGCCAAAGGAACTGAAGGAAATTAAGAAATTTAAAAAATGAAAAAAGCTCAGAACGGTGCAGGATTGGGATGACTTCCAGTTCTGGCTGTGCCTTTKCTTGGATTCACGCCGTGTCCTGTCGGGATGGATCCGGGGATGTTTTGTCCCCTGGCAGATGGATCAGGGGATGTTTTGTCCCATGGAACGGGACCTGGATCCCGCTGCTCCGTGCTCCTACACTTTGAATTTATTTCCCTGCAAAGGCACGGAAGGATGCGGATAAAAGTTATTGATCCATCGGTGCTGGAAGCAGCCGTGTGCTCCACCCTGCTGTCCCCAGGGCCACCCCTGGGGCTGGGACACGGTGACAGGGAGGGACAGGAGGGACAGAAAGGGACAGAGAGGGACAGAGAGGGACAGAATGGGACAGAAAGGGACAGAGAGGGACAGAATGGGACAGAAAGGGACAGAGAGGGACAGAATGGGACAGAGAGGGACAGAGAGGGACACGGAGGGACAGAGAGGGGCAGGGAGGGACAGAGAGACACAGGGAGGGACAGGGAGACACAGGGAGCCACCCATGGTGTGGGGACTGTGCGAGAGGATGAGAAAAAGCAGCGCTGCCAAAGAAAGGGCTGGATTCACCAACCCCCAGCTCTGATCCCACTATTCCAAATCCCACTCAGGTTTTGGATGGAAATTCAGACTTGGGCTGCAAGTCCAGGGAGGAAAGCTCATCCTGGGTTCTTTAAGGTCTTTTTTTCCTGCTGTTTTGGGAGGAGGGGCCCTGGGACAGGCTGGCCCCATTGACAGGTGGCCTCTTCCTGAGGAACCCTGGCTGGATGTGGCATTCGTGCCGGTGCTTCCAGAATGTTCCGGGCGCCTTTCCTACCCTTCCCGCAGGATCAGGGCCACAGACAGTCCCATGGGCACTGGGAATGCCTTTGCCAAGCCCCGAGGCTCTGGGGGATGTGGTGTCCCCACCTGGGATCACGGAGTGGGAATGTGCTGCCCATGGCTCTGCAGCCATCCCAGTGTGTGTCCTTCCTTTGGGAATGGGAACGAGCTGTGTCCTGCCTTAACCCTTTCCCTAAAACCCCTCCTGCCTCCAGGGAGCCGGGAAAATCTGCCTTTGTGGCTGGCTGAGGAGGGAAAAGCCTGGAAATCCCATGGAAACGTTGGGCAGCAACACCAAAATAAATCCCTGGCTGAGGAATCCCGGCCGTGTGTCCGTGTGTCCGTCCAGTGAGTGCGCAGCCACACATTCCAGGGAATAAAACCTGTGCTCCTTTCCCTGTCACAGCTCCAGGAGCAGCATTTTATCCTCAGGAAGAGCCCTGAGAGCCACAAATCCCCTCCCAGCGGCCGCAGCTCCCGGCCACGGGTGACTGAACCGCTTTGGGTGACTTCCCCTGACCTTCCCACGTTTCTCCCGGAAAAGGGAAAGCACAAACGCCCTCCAGGGAAGGTTCTCCGGAGGTTTTTTTCTGCCAAGGGCTTTCTCCACGCTCGCAGAATCCAGCGGGAATACGCCTTAACCGCTCTCGTTAGCAGCCTGATGTTTCCTCCCGGCGTTTGCGCATTCGGGAATGTTTTCTCCCGGCGCTCGTGTGTTCGGGAATATCAAAGCCCAGGGGTTGTTTTTCCTTTTAGCAGCAGCGAGATTGACTCTGCTGGAGATCAAAGCCACGGTTCTGGCATCTCTCAAACCCTCTCYTCTCCCTCCCCTGCAGAGGAGATGCAGGTGTTGGAGAGAATATTCATGGAGAGATGCTCCGGGATTAACCCTTCCCAGAACTGCAGAGGCTCCGGTTTGCTCTGTGAGGAGCTGTTTGTCCTTGCTGGAACATTCCAGCGGGATRTGTGGCCTGGGATGAGGGATATCTGTTGAGTTTATCCCCAAAACAGGGCACTCTGGCAGCAGGAAATTCCCCATCCCACATCCTGCCAGCTCCAACCACCCCAAATTACCAAATTATCAAATTATCACAGATCCCAAATTACAGGCCCAGCAACCTTTCCATTCTCCCTTTGGGAATCTCTGCTGCTGCYGCTTTAATTCCTCAGAGCAGCGGCCTGAGCAGGGATCGATATCCTGCAGGATTTGCTGGGAGACAAAACAACCTGGAGAACAGCCTTTGGAATGAGATGGCTGCTGGTGGATTTGAGCACATCCCAAATCCAGGGCTTGGAGCTTCCTGGCCAGGCTGGGATTGACCCCTGGGATCGATCATTCCGTGCTGGKACAGGACTTGGTGACAGCATCGATCCTGGAGCTTGTTGAACAACCAGCGTGGCTGGGAAAATTCTCCTTTCTCATTCCCACAGGGAACAGGCTGTGCTGCTGGAAGATCCTGATCCTACAGAGATTTTTTTCCCCTTTCTATGGGAGGTGACATTTTCATGGAATCCCAGACTGGTTTGGGTTGGAAGGACCATAAAGCTCATCCCWTYCCACCCYYTGCCATGKGCAGGGACACTTTYCAYTRTCCCAGAGKGCTCCAAGCTGGCCTTGGAMACTTCCAGGGATGGAGCARCCACAGWTTATCCAGGAAAAGCAGGGGCAGAGCGGAATCCTGGAAAAAAGGACCCTCTAAAAACCCGAGAAAAGAAAAAATAACACCAAACGAACCCCAAATCCCACCGTGTGCTTCCAGGGAGTCCCTGGCTGGGACAACAACCTGTGGCTGCTCACTTGGAAAAACCAGGAGATGAAGAATTCCAGCACTGGGGCTCAGACCCCGGCGTTCCCGGTGCTCATCCCCACTGCCCGGCATCCTCCGTGCCCCTTCCCTGTGACCCACGTGCGATTCTCCGGTGGGAAGGGGCGGGATCCGGCTGAGATCCTTCCCCGTGCGCTGTTGGAATGCGAGGAGTTCTGGAGCCGGGCCGGGCTTTTCTTTCCCAGTGYAAAATTTCCATTTGGAAGCGCGATAAGAGCGGGGCGATGCTTYCCTGCGGCCCCGAGGAGCCGCCCACAGCCCACGGGAGAGCGCTCCGGGCTGGACACGGCTCTGGGCTGCGAATTCGTGATTCGAAATCGCTGCTGGAGGCGGCTCCTCCCGGCCTCAGTGGGATTTGGGATCTCTTTATATCGATTATCCTCGGCCACCCAGCGCCCCGAGGGGTCGGGTTTGGGGACAGCAGCACCTCCGGGAGCGCGGGCACACTGCTCGGGCCGTGCCCACCCTGCAGCTGGCGATTTTGGGGGCTCAGCGCTGCCCCCAGACATTCTTGCAAACCCCAAACCCCCCGATCGCAGCCGCCCTGTCCCCATCCCTTCCCTGCGGCTGGCGGCTGCCACAGCCCGGGCACGGCAGCAGCCCCCGGCCGTGGGAATGGGAAGTGGAGAAGGCTCTATTTTAAACCACCGCTGTGGGTTGGTGACCTAGAAAAGCAGCTCCGGGAGCAGGAGTGTGAAGTCCAACCTCCCCCGCTGCGAGCGGGGCCGCCGAGCACGGGGTGACCTAAATAAAGCCACGGGAGAGGTGTCGGGGGGCGCTGCTCCCCTAAATAAAACCTGGGAGAACTGTCAGGGAATGCTGATCCCCTAAATAAAACCTGGGAGAGCTGTCGGGGGGCGCTGCTCCCCTAAATAAAACCTGGGAGAACTGTCAGGGAACGCTGATCCCCTAAATAAAACCTGGGAGAGGTGTCGGGGGGCGCTGCTCCCCTAAATAAAACCTGGGAGAACTGTCAGGGAATGCTGATCCCCTAAATAAAACCGGGAAAAGGTGTTGGGGGATGTTGATCCCCTAAATAAAACCTGGGAGAACTGTCACGGAATGCTGCTCCCCTAAATAAAACCTGGGAGAGGTGTCGGGGGGAAGTTGATTCCCTAAATAAAATCACTGGAGAGGTGTCGGGGGCGCTGCTCCCCAAAATAAGACCGGGAAGAGGTGTCGAGGAGTATTGATCCCCCAAATAAAATTACTGGAGAGGTGTCGGGGGGCGCTGCTCCCCTAAATAATACCTGGGAGAACTGTCAGGGAATGCTGATCCCCTAAATAGAGAGGTGAGAGGTGTCGAGGGGTGATGCTCCCCAAAATAAAACCGGGGAGAGCTGTCGGGGGGTACTGATTCCCTAAATAAAATCACTGGAGAGGTGTCGGGGGGCGCTGCTCCCCTAAATAAAACCGGGGAGAACTGTCAGGGAATGCTGATCCCCTAAATAAAACCGGGGACAGCTGTCGGGGAGTATTGATTCCCTAAATAGAATCACTGGAGAGGTGTCGGGGGGCGCTGCTCCCCAAAATAAGACCGGGAAGAGGTGTCGGGGAGTATTGATCCCCCAAATAAAATCACTGGAGAGGTGTCGGGGGGCGCTGCTCCCCTAAATGAAACCTGGGAGAACTGTCAGGGAATGCTGATCCCCTAAATAAAAC
>NW_026623572.1:299752-304344 GCF_030028575.1 Malurus melanocephalus
AAAATCACTGGAGAGATGTCGAGGGTGTTGCTCCCCAAAATTAAACCGGGGAGAGGTGTCGGGGGCCGCTGCTCCCCCAACCCCAGGTTTACAGCTCAGGACCCTCCCAGCCCCATCCCTGTGGGTTTTTTTGGGTTAAGAGGTGGATAAATGGATAAATCCCTGTTTTTGGGAGCAGCTCCAGGGGCGCCTCATTCCCGAGGGGTACAGAATGTATTTATGGAATATTTCCCGGCGGTGTGGCAGAGCTGCTGCTCCACGTTGAGGGGTGGGAGGGAAGAGAAAGCCGAAGAGAAAGCTCCTTCCTCCCCTCTTTTTAATGCGCTGTCAGGAGGAATTTCAATTATTTAAAGCTCACAGGTACGTGCTGCTCCTCGCAGCCTCCGGAATGAAACAACGCCCAGCCCTCCTCGCCCCCAAAACCCGAGGAGGTTCTGAGCCTCTCTCCTTTAGCTGAGCGCGAGGCCAATTAATTAAATCAGTAAATAAGTTCTCCTAATTCCATTAACAAAAGAGGAGCCGGAGATTAAATCTTTGACGGCGCTCGCTGCAAAATTAATGCAGGCGGTTCTGCGAGGAAATTTATTCTTCCCCTCACCTCGGCGAGGATAACGGCGCAGTTTTATAGGGCAGGGCGTTATCGGGAATGGGAAATGGATGTAAAACCAGCGCATATCTCATTAAAACCCTGTAATGAGCTGCAGACAGGGCCGAGCTCGGGGCTCTGCGGCGCTGCTGCCGCGCCAAATCCCGCCCGTGCCACCGCGGGGAGGGGACCTGGGGGTGCTGCCGAGGGATTTGGAGTCCCGATGGGTTTTCTCCACTCCGGGGTGAGGCGGGAAGTGGCCTGGAAGGGGATTTTTTCGCCCAGGGTGAGAGGGAGCGGGGTGGGAAGCTGGAGCCGCCTCGCTGCGGATGCTCCGCGGTTTCCCCGGCAGGTTGGGAGCGGAGGGCTGGCGGGCTGCGGGGAGGCACGGGGGGTGGTGAAAAACATCCTGGAATCCTTCCCGAGGTGCTGCTCCTCCTCTGCTTCTCCAGAGGAGAAAATCCCTTCCCCAGCCCTTTGGAGCAGCTGGCTTCCCTGTGGCACCGCGGGAATCGAGGCTCGAGCGGGGAAATTTCCTTTTCTTCCCTTTTTCATGTTTTTGTTTTGGGGTTTTTTTTTAATCCCTGCACTTTCCCTGGGGCAATGAATCAAGGATTCATCCTTGATGAATCCCCCTCCTCTGGCTTGGGCCTTGGTTGGAGTTTTCTGAGGCTGGGCTGGAGGGGTTCAAGGTGTTGATGGATCRGGGTGGATCCGGCTGCATCCCTTGCTGGACCAGAGGGAGATTCCCCGGTGTTTTTTTTTCCTCCAGCTCCACCCTAAATCTCGGTTTGGGGTTTCCTCTCCTGGAAAAAGGAGGTGCAAACTCTGCAGTCCCCGAAGTTCTGGGCCAAACTCCCTGGGTTCTGCTCCTTCTTCTCGGGGAGTTTGGGCAGTGCCCATCGCTCCTTCTCCATCCTCCTCCTGCTCTTTTCTTCTCCAACGCGTCATTCCCAGCCAGGAGCTGTTCTGGGTAGCAGGGTGTGGATTTGGGGTGCTGGAGGTTGATCCTTTCCCATTTTTCGTGYCTCCAAGAGCTCAGTCCCTCCGGAGCCCTTGGTGGCTGTGATGTGCCGAGGTCCTTGGCACATTCCAAGCAAATCCCGGAGGCAAATCCTTCGGGATCTGTGGCCAGGCTGGTTCAAGGGAATCAGCTCAGTGATTTATAGGAGTGAAAAACGCTCTCCTGGGTGCCCGAGCTGCCATCAATCCTTTTAATTTAACTCTTGGAGCTGCTCCTGATTTATTTTCCCTGTATGGGGATCAGTGACAGCAGCTGTTATCCCGAGTTTTTGTGTGCTCGAGCTCTGAGAGTTCATCCATTACCACTGGAACTCTTTTAATCTTAATTAAAAGCAGGGGAAAAAATAGGTGGATGAAGTGATGAAGTTCACACTGCATTTTCCGTGGGACTCTGGTGATTCCAGAGGGATTATCCCAGCCTGGTGCTGCTTCATCCCTCCCGGTGTTCAGTCTGGTGCTTCAATTAGATGCTTCACTAATTGTGCTATAAATGAGGGAAGGGTTTTCCCCATGGATTCCCAGCCCCACCCTTGCCTCGATCCCTGTCTCCATCCCCATCCCCATCCTTGGATCCATCCCCAGTTCCATCCCCAGCTGTCTCCAGGGATGGGAAGCAGTTGGAGGTGCAGCAGAGCCCAGCCCTGCCACCTCCAGGCCTGGATCCGATGTGGATTCAACGCTCAGAGCTGTCTGCACCCATGACCTTGGTGTTATCCCTCGATTATTCCCGCTGAAATCAGTGGGGCTGAAAATGGGGATAAACCCAAGACTGTGGGATGGAGGCTGAATCCAGCCTGGAGCAGGGAAATGCTGGACAACCCAAAGGATTTCCAGGATTTTTGCCTTGGTGTTGGAATTTCAGCATCCAGGAGGGATCTGCCATTCCTGGTGCTCCATCCCAGTCTGGACAGGATGGATATGGGGTCAAACAGAGCAGGAAGCAGCCAGATCCCAAATTCCTGGAGATCCAGAGGGGCATAGAGCATGAGGATAAACCAGGGAGGAAATAAATACATAAATGAATATAAAAATGAATATATAAATGAATATATAACCCTCCCTACTTTGATCCGCTGCACGATCTGCCAGACTGCCAAACTGTACTTCCAATCCCACAAAAAAAAAATTAAAAAAGAAACCCAACTGGCTCTTTTATTTTTGAAGAGGGGCTAAAAAAAGGAGAGTGGAAGTGCCAGGGATTTGGAAGGGAGAAGTGCAGGTGTTGCTTTGTTTCCTTTGTRGAAAGCCACTTTTAGATCTGATTCTCAAATCTGCTGCTGCTTTTGGTGAATCTCTGAGGAAGGTGTCAAGACAGATCAGCTTGAGAGTGGTGCCTGTGCTGCTCTCTCCGAGTATTTTGCATAAGTGAGGCAATTCTTTTGCTAAATAAAAACACGGAGTTGGGCCTGGAAGAGAAGAAAAACGTCCATCAAGAATCCAGACGATGCCAATCAACACTCAGCCTTGAGTGCTGGGATRCTTTCCTGGCTGCAGGCAGGAAAATGCTCCATCCTTCAAGGATTTCTGTCTCTTCAGGGATTTCTGGTTAAATCTCCCCCCCAAAAAATGGGGTTTTCGTGAGAAGTTTCATTGCAGTGGGGTGAAGACATTTTATAGAAATGAGGAACTTTCCTCCTGCAAGATCTTGACGCTGTCCTGGCTTGTGCCTGGGGGTCAGGGGGGCTTTAGGATCCGTCTGGGAATGGGCTGCCAGGTTATGGGATCAGCAGGAATCGGGAACCGGGAGGGGCAGCAGCTCCCGCAGCTTTTGGTGGATTCTGCAGGTGCAGAGGGTGTGAGATCCTAAATCCCATCCCATCCCTGCCTGTGGCAATGGGAAGCCATTCCCTGTGTCCTGTCCCTCCATCTCTTGTCCCCAATCCCTCTCCAGCTCTCCTGGAGCCCCTTTAGACCCTGGAAGGGGGTCTGAGGTCACCCTGGAGCCTTCCCTTGGGATGGGATGGGATGGGATGGGATGGGATGGGATGGGATGGGATGGGATGGGATGAGATGGGAGATGGAAGATGAGGATGGGAGGGGGTTGGGGAGGAGGATGAATGAAAGAAGGATGGACAGGGGATGGGCTGGAGGAAAGAATGAGCACAGGGGGTTCCACTGCCCCCCCGCTCAGCCGGCTGCAGGGGAGGGGGTCCCGGGGGGGCCGAGCGGCTGCGCCCGGGAGGGGGCGGCTCCTCGGGGCGCGGAGCGGGGCGGCCCCGGCCGTGTCCCCTCCCGTGTCCCCTCCCCGCGCCGCCCCGCGCCGTCCGCAGTGCCGCCGCCGGAGCCGCGCAGCGCCAGCGCTGCCGTGCGCGGGGAGCGGCCCCGGGACCCCCGGCACCCCGGGACCCCCGGGACCCCCACCCAGGTAAGGGGGGGATCAGGGGTCCCCGGGCGGCGGAGCGGGCGCGGCAGCGGGGAGGGCGGGGGTCGCAGGAGGTGTCGCGGGGCTCCGCAGGGACAAGGATCGGGATGCAGCTCTGGGGGATCGGGATGGGCATCCGGGACTGCTCMTCGCACCTGCACCCCTCTCCCGGCCCGGGGAAAGTTGCTGCATCCCGGAGCGAGCGGGAGGTGGGTGACACCCCCCACCCCGAGACCGCGTCGCCCGTGGGTGGCCGGTGACAGTGGCTGGAGCGGGTCCCTGGCGGGGCGTGGGGCTGGCAGCACCCGAGGGTGCGGGTGGAGGGAGGCTCCGGGTGCTGCCGCTCGCCTTCTCCCTGTGCGGACAACTTTGAAGCGCGCCGGACATTGGCGGGGGGTGAAACCCCCAAAATTGGCTCTTGTCCCTGTCCCCGGTGGGAGCTGAGCCCCTCCCCGCAATCCCGACAGCGGGGGGATGTGGGAAGCGCCCTGACCCTGCTGCGGGGAGGTTTTGGGGTGCTCTGCTCCCTGCTGGGGCTCTGCAAGGACATCGCTGCCCGGCTCAGGGTGGCCCAAGGGCTTTGGCCGGCGCTGCTCCTTCCCCAGGACAGACCAAAGTGGC
>NW_026623572.1:304866-317796 GCF_030028575.1 Malurus melanocephalus
AAATTTAAAAAAAAAAAAAAAAATTGAAAAAAAAAAAGGACAACACAAGGCTTGCAAACGCGGCCAGTTGGCTCCGGGGATGCAGAGATGAGAACAGATGAACCATTTGCTTTAATTACTGGTATCAAAAGCCCAGGCTGCAGCTTAGCCCGAAAATAAATATTGGTAATGTTGTGACACTGGGCTCTATTTGATGATGCATCATTCATCCGGGAGGGATGGAGCGAGCTGCCAGCTGCTGCTCGGGGGCTGACTCAGGTCTGYCTCAGGGATTCCATGGGGTGGGCTCATCCCGGGGCCCGCGGGGCTGAGCCCCAYAAGCGGCGCCGGCAATTGCTGTCGCATCCCGTGGGCGCTGCGCCGGGCATCCCGCAGGAGGGGAGCGCCGGGTGGGCGCTGCTCGCCCGCAGCAGCCTCGGGSACGGCAGCGCTGTGGCACCGCCGGGCGATGCGGTGGGAGCCTTTTGCCATCCCCTGCAGGGTGGGATTCCAGCGAATCCCAGCCCGGAGCCGCCGGCTGGGTGCAAACCCCCTCCCCTGCTCGCCGCTGGCTCCAGCTCCTCTTCCCGCTCCTTCACAGAATTCCCTGCGAGCTTCCCTGGCTCTTCTGGCGTGGAAAAAGCACATTTTTGGTGCGGAGCGCCCTTCGCAGCCAGGGTGGAACCCGGAGCCCGMTGCGGGCTCCGCTGCGCCTCCGCGGCCGCGTGGAACGCGTGGCGTGAAATATTGCCGGCTTTGGAAAGGGCGAGGGGAGGGAAAGCGCTCCGGGAGGGTGAGGGGGCTCGGCCCCGCTTTGTGCCTGACTTTGGAGGGACTTTCCGCGGGAGGTGGCCCTGAGCCGGTCCCCGTGCCCGCCGCAGCTCCCGGGGCCGTGCTGGCGGCGGTGACCGCGGTGACAGCTCGCTGGTGGCCCCGGCTCCGTGCCCTCCTCCCGCCCGCAGCCCGGTGACGCCGGCACTGCAGTCACTGCCAATTAGCGCTGRTAGTAATGAACCGCTCCGGGTGGTCCCAGCCGAGCGTTCCAGGGTTGGGAAGGGAGGGGTTTCAGCTCCCCGAGGCCGGGCTGATGAATTCCCCAGCCCTCGCCAGGCTGGGTTATAAAGGTTCACAATTCCCTTCTCTACTCCTGGGAGGTGGGTACGGGGCTCTCCGTGATGGAGGGCACGTCTGGCTGTGTGAAACCAGGTACTGATGGCGCTTTGGGAGGGAGAGAAGCGGTGAATCTGCGAGCCCAGCATCTCCCGGGCTGGTGCAGACCCCGAACTGGCGGCTGCGATCTCCTCGCTGCCCGTGGCCCTCGGGGACGGTAACTCTGCAGTGCCAAGGGAACCCCTTACAAGCGGGACCCCTCCCCGCGGTCCTGGTGTGGGGGCCTGGCCCTGCGTGGCTCCTCTGCCCCCACGATTGCTCCTTTGGGGTGACACGCGGCCCTCCACCATCCCTGGGCCACCTTGTGGGGACTGTCACCCACCCCTGGCAGCGAGCAGGACCTGCCACCTCTGAGCTCACCCAGCTGGTCCTTCCCAGCCCCATCCCCCTTGTGGGGACTGTCACCCACCCCTGGCAGCGAGCAGGACCTGCCACCTCTGAGCTCACCCAGCTGGTCCTTCCCAGCCTTTTCCCATCGCTGGGTCCCTGACGGGCTCCCGGAGGCTCTGGCCGTGCTCCCCGTCCTCGGCATCGAGGGTGCGATGCCGGATCCCCGTGCCGGAGCCCTGCAGGGATCATTCCGTTGCTAAGCAGCTCCCGAGCAGCTCAGCACGGCKTGAGGAGCGAGGGCAGCACCGGGTGGGCTCGGGCATCACCCGGAGCTGCCCCTCCGGAAGCCCCGGGGGAGTGGGATACACCCAGGAGCGGTTTATTTATTTATTTATTTATTTTTTGCCATTGTCTTTCCTGTAATTAATCGAGGGGAGTAAATCCTCGTGACAGCATCCTAACGGTGTTTGGTTTGGGAAGGAGCTGCTGGAGGAAATGTCAACGTGCTGCTTAAATAAAATTGACTGAGCTGCTGCTCAGCTGCCTTTGGGATGCAGCTTTGTCAGGAGGATGACGGGGAGCTGGGAATTCAGGGGGAGTGGAATAAAGGCAGYTCTCGGCACGTTGTGGCGATTTAAAGGCAGCGGAAAAAGGAATCGGCGATCCCAAACACTCCCAGCTGCGTGGAGGGGATTGAACTGGAGGGCAGGGGAGGCATCGCTTTGCTTTTCCCGTCTCTATTCTGTCACTGTCACCTGCGGACTGTGACCATCACATTGAGCTTTAATTGTCKAATTAAATTGTCATTGACTGGGGAAGTTGTGGGGCTGCTGTTCCCTGTAAGGGTTCGGTTATGGGGCTGAAGGATGTGGCCACCCCAAGGCTGTCTCGCCCACTCTGGATCTTTCCCCAAAGCCAAATTCCCAGGACTCTGCAGCCGCGGMTCCGATCCCTGCCCGAGCTGTCGGAGGATGTGGGAGCACACACCACAGTGTCACCTGCTGCTCCCTCTGGGATTGTCCCTGTCCCTGATGTGTCCGGGTGTCCTGGAGCAGCTCCAGCCCCAGCCGCTTCCTGCCAGCCGAGCTCTGCCTCCCTCCTTCCTGCGTTCACAGGAAAGGCTGGGCCGTGGGCTGTTCCCTGAGCGCCATCCGTCGGGCAGCTTGCCCAGTTTTGCCCGAACTTTCTAAAAGGATTTGCACGTGGGATGAGACAAATGACGGGATGTCGGGATTGGAGGGACTTTGGGCGTGTGGGACCCTGCAGGGCCGGGCTGCCTTCCTGCCCCTCCCTGTCACCACCTCGCAGTGTTTCACAGCTGCTCCTGCAGATGTTTTTTGGGATATTTCCCCCCTTTTTTCCCCCTCTGTTGTAAATCCAGCAGTACCAAACCCTGCCCCGAGCCAGAGGACAGTGAGGTCCTGCTGCCTGGTCCTATAGGGTGCCATAGGGAATGGTTTGGGGTGGGCAAACTCCTTTTCCTGGGAAAGGAAAGGCCTGGATGTCGGGAGATACTCAGGGCACAGCTGGATGTGGGCTCTGTGCCAGGGTCCCTGAGATTTGCAGCCCTTCCTGGGTGCCAGGCATGGAYCAGGGCAGGATCTGATCCTGATGGATTTGGGAATTGGTTCCCCAGGAGCTGGGAGAAGTTTCCGGCCAAACTCGGTGTTTCAGGATGTTCTGAGTGCTGAGGAGATATTTCCATTCTGACTCATCCCAACTTTGGCATTTGCCCCTCACACTGCTCATCTAAGGGGTCCCAGTGTGTCCTTGTCACCCCAAAATGTGCCCCTCTTCTTGCTGGGGAGCCCTATTGGGCAATCCCATCCCTATCCCCTATTTTTTGAACCCCATCTCCTATTTTTCCATCCCCTTCTCCAGCTGTGGAGCACAAACCCGCTCCAGCACCAACCTTCAAACCCCACCATCCCACCAGAGGRGCAATTTGGATCCATTCACCTTCCAAACCTCCCATCTGGCCATGACACCCAAAAATCTCCCACTTGGCACCGGAGCAGGACTTTGGGTTGGTTGGTCGGGGTCTGGCTGCTTCTCCCTGCTCCTGGTGAGTGGATGACCCCCAAAATCCGCCTTTTTCCACCCGGATTAATGGCATCGGGCTTTGTCAATGGAAAAATTACCTCATCATTGGCACTGGCAGGTGGTGAGAGCAGCAGACTTATTCAATATTTAAGAAAGCTGCATTGCAGAGCTCAGGAGGCTGGAGGGAGAAATAGGTTGCCTGTGTCAGTGTCTGCTGCTGGAGACAATCTCTGCAGGCATCGGCTGGCGAGCRTGGAGCTCACCGGGAAAACCTCATCCATGCCCTGGGAGCCTGGAAAACACGGAATTTTCCCTTTTCTCTGTTGTGGCTGCCCCGTGCTGGGGTCTCGGTGCAGGTGTGGTGGCTCCKGTCCCGCAGCGCCGGCGCTTTGGGGCGGGATGGGCTCATTCCATGGGGATCCTGCTGCCATCCCAACCCTCCCACAGCTCCTGGAGCACATTTAGGACCTTCTGGCTGCTGACCCCGCACCTGCCAGGGTTTGGGTGCCGGAGACGGGCCCGCGAGTCGGAAGCGGAGAGAAATCCGCGGAAAGCGCTCGATCCCGCTTTATTAAGGCGCGATCAAATCCACGGGCTCCGTCGCACAGAACTAATGGAGCGGCGTGATTGGAGTCATGTGGCCCTTCCTTAAGGCCAGAAATTAAGACCTCACTGCTATTCCTGGCTCTGCCCGGGACGCGCCGCCCCGGCGCCGGCGGGAGCTGCCGGCATCCGTCGGAAAAACCTCGGTGGGATCAGACAGCTCCGAGCATCCCCGCTGACACCGGGGCAGCAGAGCCACCACCCTCCGGGCTCAGCCAAGCCCTGGAAGGCCTTGACGCCCTCCTCGGTCGGGATATTTCCATTTCATTAAGGAAACACTGCCGCATCCCATCGATTCCCGCTTGGATGGCCGCACCCCTCTGCTCGGCAGCCGGGATTTGGCAGGGGGGTGAAAAGCCACCCTAACCTGTTATTTTATTCTTTCCCATGCGCTAAAAATGCCAGAGGAAGCATTAGGGCAAGCGGGGGTAGTTGCTGGAAGTAATGCAAAGTAGATTTTCCAAATCTATTATTTATAGGCGGAGAAGAGGATTGTGTATTCCTTCAGGAGCCGTCCCCGGGCTCCGCTCCATCCGCAGCCGAGCGGAACGCTCKCGGCCTCGCTGGTGTTTGCAGAAAATTCCAGCTGGGAGAAGTTTTCCTCCCCGATCCCCAGTGCTGATGATCACCCTGTCCTGTCGGCTAGGAAAAATCAGGAATTTTCACCCCAAATGTAGGATTGGGGTGGGCATTCCTGCTCTGAGCGACCTTGGGCAAGTCYCTTATCCACCAAAAATCCACCGCTCAGTCTGTGCCCACCCCAGACCCTCTGGCTGGGCCGGGACTCTTCATTCCCAGCGGGAATTTGCTGCTGCAGTGCGGATTGTGGAGGTGGTGGCGGTGGGGGGGACTTAAATGAACAATTTGCTTCGTTAAGTGACCTTGTTAATCGGAGCCGTCTGGTTTGGCACGGGAACAGGCGCTCTGCGAACCAGCAGAGCACTAATTACCCGCGTGCTTCACTTCTCCTCCTTTTCCAAAAATACTTTTTTTGCATCCTGAAGTTTTCTGTGAAGCCAAGGTGAGCCTCGAGCTTCCACTGGCTCCTCAGGGAGTGATGACAGAACCCTGCAATACTCCAGAGTAGCTTTCCCCTGTTTTTTTGGAAAGTTGGGTCTTTGTTCCCCAATCCCTGGTAGTTTTGCAAGTTCCCGTTTTCCATCTTTTCCTCGGTATAAACTCCCAAATTTCTCTGCTGGAGTTTGGCTGGAATTGCTGTGTGCTCTGCAAAGGAGCGTTTTCCAGTTTGGGCAGAGCTCTGGTGCTGCTGGGATGCACTGGCAGCTCTGGGATGCTGATTTTGGGATCTGCTGGGATGAGGAGAACCCTTCCAGGCAGGGAGAAATCAGAGGCAGCATCATCCCATGGCAGCAGGATGGGAGGATGAATGATCCACGGGCTGGGAGCAGCTTTGTTGTCCATGCTTGGGCTCCACAGATGGTTTTAGGGCTTTTTTTGAGTTTTTTTTGGGTGTATATTTTATCTTGGCAAAAACTTCAGCAAACTAAAATGGAAAAGGAGGATTTTAAAAATTCTTTTTTTCATTTTTATTTTTAATATTTTCCTAGAGGGGATGTGATTTGGGAAAGGACAGCAAGATGTGCTGGACTTTGGATGGAGGAAATTTCCTCGTTTGTAGCCGTTTCTCTGAAATGGAGCCCCCTCTTCCTTCCCAGCTCTGATGCCTCATAATTAATGTGAGGTCAGGGATTCATTAATTACATCCAGGCTGAGCTGTGCTTCTCTCCTGGGAAGGAGGTGACTGGAGGCTCCTGGGTCCCAAAATCCAGACATTCACTCAAGTGTCATTCCTCCTCCAAACCCTCCGAAAGCCTTTCTTGGGGTGATTTTTAGGGATTTTTTTTTTGTTGCTTTTCCCCTACAGCCTGGCTGGAAGCTCCACTCTTTCCCTGACACCTTGGAGCAGAGTGATTGACGTCCCTGCTGTGCTGGATTGGTGACTGTCACCCGGACACCGCTGTCCCCAAATCCGTCGCCGGGGTGGCCGGCGATGACCGATGCGGTGCTGGGCGGCTCCTCTGACCGGTGGATGTGCCCCAGTGACAGGACCATGTCCCTCCGAGCCAGGTGAGAGTCCCCAGGGTGGGCAGTGACASRGGTTCTTCCCCTGGGGACACCAGGGATYGGTTTAGTGCCATTGCGTGGGGATATTTTTCTGTGTTTGCTCCTAAACCCCCCGAAGTTGGGGCTGTGCAGGGACCTGGAGCTGAGGAGCTCTGTCCCTCTGTCCTGTCACCCTGCGAGGTGACACCCTGGAGCACACCTCCAGCCTGGATGGGTGTGGGTTTGGTGCCTGGATGTTTGGGGCGGCTCTTTGGGAACAGGGGTGGGGTCTGTGGGGTGGGATGGGGATTTGGGGACCATCACCCCAAAGTGGGGAGGTCACTGGCTCTGCCAGGCTGAGCCCTCCCCAGCCCTGCTCTCACCTAATCCTTATTCCCTCTCTTTCCTTGTGCTTTCCAGCAGCGAGAAGGAGCAGTGAGTATTTCCCTTGCTTTTTAAAATTTTTTTTTCCCATTTATTCCTCCTTTCCTGCTGCTTTGATGGTCTGAGAACAGGAAAAAGCTGGGTTTGGACACCAAAAAACGTAAAAAAAAATAAGTTTGGGAAGTGTTGCACTGGGTTTTAATGAACTTAAAGGTTCAAGACCATGTGTGTCTGTTCAATCCAGAAGGGAAAAGAGCCAGGAAAGGCCTTTGGATGAGCAGGAAGGTGAGGAATGTTTGCTTTCTGCATTCCCTGAGTGGCAGACGTTACCCTGTCACCAGGTTAGCGCTGCCTGACGCCCAGGCTGGGAGCGAGGAACTTTGGGAATGATGTTCGAGACAGAAACACTCCCGTGTTTGGCGAAATGTTCCCAAAAAAAAAATCCGCCCACTCCTGCGCCACCGCCCCGGTCCCGCGGCTGCCGGGCCGAGCTGGCGTTCCAGGGTGCCGGGTGAAACGTGGAAATTATGGGAATATTTCTGAAAAGGAGCTTTTTGTCCATGTGAAACCAATGTTTCCACATGAAACCCCCTAAAAATGGAGATCAGAGCTCCCAACCATGGGTGGGGGCTCAGTGCGGGCTGGATGGGGTTTGGAGRATGGGGAGACGGGGCGGGTTTGGGGTTTGGGAAGTGGTGCCCGGCCAATTCCCATTTTGTGGGAATACCCCGCGGCTGAATCCCCGCTCCCTGTGCCCGCAGGCTCCCGGCAGGCTGGGCAGCGCAGCCCGAGCGGCAGCGCAAGGGCGAGGAGCTGACGGATGAGGAGAAGGAAATCATCAACCGGGTGATCGCCCGCGCCGAGAAGATGGAGGAGATGGAGCAGGAGCGCATCGGGTACGGCGGGGACAGWGGGGACAGKGGGGACAGGGGGGGACAGAGGGACCCCGAGCCCGCCGGGGCAGCGGGAGGAGGCTCTGCTTGGCTGCTTTCCTGGGCAGCAGCCTCTGCACTGCGGTGCCGCTCCCGAAAGGAGCCTGCGGGGGATCTTTGGGCCCGGGCCAGGAGGAACCTGCGCGCAGGGGAGGGACCGGCTCCGGGTGCTGCTGGCACTCCGTGTGTCCCTGGCACTCCGTGTGTGCCACGGCGGGGATGGAGCCAGCAGTTCTGCTCTCATCCCGGTTCTTTTTTCAGCGGGAAAGGGATCTTTAAGAACAGCTCACTGCGCTGAGCCTGAGCGCTGAGTTGTTTAGTCCTGTTCTGGGAATGCACTTGGAGCGGTGAGGGATCCATTCCGGTGGTCAAACCCACCCTGGAATGAGCTGTCTGTGATGCTCAGGGCTGGCACCAGCTGCTGGTTCCTCATTTTTCACCGTGGGCAATCCCAGTGCCTGTGCAGAGGGTGGGAAGTGCCCGTGTTTCCTCTCCTTTCCTGCCTGGACAGAGGTGTCAGGTGAAACCACTCTGAGCTGTCCCCTTGCTCTGCTGGAGGTGTTTCCAGAGGAAATCTCCACAATCCCCCTGGTCAGGGATCACTCCTGTTCTCCTRAAACAGGAGCAGTTTCTTCTCGCTGGGTTTAAGCACCCACTGCTTCATTTTTAGTTTTCCTGGCAGGGAAAACATTCAGGCCCAGGCAGGAGCCACGCTCTCCACTGCTTTAGGAAATGCCAAATTCCCTTTCACAGCTCAGGGACATTYTGCTGTCCCTTAAATATTGGGTGTGTTTGCCATGGGGGTCCTTTGGCTGCAGCCTGTGCCYTCCAAAGTCGGAGATTTCTTTCGAAATAAAGTCAGAATTTAGAAAYCCATGGCTAGGAGGGGTCTGTGAACATCCTGGGCAGGTTTTCCCTTTCCAGCAGCCCTTTTCCCTGCCCCATGGATGTGCAGCTCCAGCAGACTGGAGCTGCCTCCCGGGCTTGGCATTGCCCTCCCCCGTTATTTTGGCAGCCCTCAGGTGAAAGCAGCCCGGAGCGGCGTTGATTCATTCCCGAGAAGCGCTTACAACCASCATTCCCCCGGCGCTGCCCATTCGCAGCCCGGTAAGAATTCCATTCCAGCGCTCCGCTCCCKGGATGAGCCGTAAATCATCTTTAGCAGGGTCGGGGAGGGGAGAGATTCATTACACGCAGCTGTTTCCCGACCGCAGCAACTCTTCCCTTTCCTCCTTTGCCGAGCCGGAGGAGGTTTGCTCATCCTCATTCATGAAAAGCCGGGCGGAGGGGCTGGGAAGAGCCGGGAATTCTGGCGGATGTGCGGCCGCAGCTGATTCCCCCCTCCCGTGTGGAGGCGTAGCGGGAGCCGTGCCAGCCCCTTTTGTGTGTTTGTTGGCTTTTGCACAACAAGAGCTGTAGGATGTTCAGATGTTCAGCCCCGGGAATGTGGGACAGCGGCTGGATCAGCTCTCGTACGGAATCGGCGGCTCGGATGTTATCCAGGATAGCTGCTTCTATTACAAAATAATCCGYGTTTGCCAGGCTGGCCTCTGGCAGGGAGGCGGCGGCGGTGGCTGGCCCTCCTTTCCACCTCCTGGAAAGCCTCATTTTCCTGGGATTTTCTGGGATTTTTTTTTATTCCTGTAAAAGGAAAAAAAAAAAAAATCCTTTAAAGCTCGCTCAGAAAAGATGTGGCTACCTTGGAAGGGTGCAAGGCCAGGCTGGAGCAACCTGGGATAGTGGAAGTTGTCCCTACCCATGGCACGGAATGGGATGAGCTTTAAGGTCTTTTCCAACCCAAATCATTCTATTTTTCCATGAAAACACTGCTTTTGGTCGATATAAGGAAAAGCTCACACGAAGTGAGATTCCAAAGGGGGAATATGTGGTGAATCCTTGGAATTGTCCCAATAAATGGAGGTGTTTGAGGGATTCATTTGAGCTTTACACCCAATTCTTGAGGAATCCTCAATCCCATGAACCTCCTTATGCCTCAAATCCTTCCCAATTTTTCACCCTCACCTTCCTTACCCTCCATCCCACCGGCCCCTTGTTTTGGGAACAAATCGATGCCTCTCGTCGAGCCGTTGTTTGTGGAATCGGACTCGGTGTCAAACCCAGCTCAAATTAATCCCGTGGAAGGGTATTTTTAGCTCCGAGGGCGGCTGGATCCTGMGGGATACGTGAGCTCCATGCTGATGAGGGCTGGAGGACGGGGACATCTTGTGCATGGGGGATATTTTATTTTTATTTTTTTTTTGGCCTGGCCGTTGTCTGGTGGCGCAGAGAAGGACGAGAGGAGCYGGAATCGTCCTGAACATGACACAGCAGGAGCACGTCGGGCTGGGGCTGATGGATTTTGGATTTTAGAGCTGCTGGGTGGTCAGGATCATCCTTCAGGATGAGGGATGCAGGGCTGGACACTGTCAGAAGAGCGGTTATCCATGGATCTGTTCTTGTCCCATCTCTCTGTTCTTGTGGGGTCTCTGTGGTGGCTCTGGTGGCACTCTGGTGACACTCTGGTGGCACTCTGGTGACAGTGGTGCTGCTCCAGCTGCAATCCATCGAGAATCCTGTTTTCCAGATGCCAGGGGAGCACCTGCAGGCACTAATTGACTCCGTTCTGCATCTCTAATTGGGGGCCATCAATAACCCAGCCAGGCTGCTCCGCTGYCTAATGAGCTCCAGCACGCTCCTGGCACTGAGGAGAAAATCTGAAACCATCCCAAGGTTTCAGAGAGGTTTTTCTCTCTCTCTGGAGAGCCTGGAGCTGGCTCTMCCTCAGGGAAGGTGATACTTGGATCCTGTGGCCATGACCCTTTGGTCACCTCCCAAAATGCCGTGGCTTGGCCGTGTCCCCGAGGTCACAGCCTTTGCTCCGAGAGTGGGATCGCATTTTAATTTGGCTGCTCSAGGCTGGGATGACACAGGAATAATGCTGGAGCAGATGGGAATCCCGGGGGATTAAATCATTAACCTCAGAGGCAGGGATGGAGTCTGGGGTCTTCATCCCTCTGTGTGCAGACAGCACGAAAACAAAATCAGGGCTCAGAGCAGGGCAGAGACAGGCAGGAATGTCTCCTGAGATCCCAAATCCTGACCAGGGGACAGCTTGTGCTGATGGAGATTTTGTGGGTTCCTGCATTTTTCCCCCCTATTTTAACACCAATTCCTCCACTCCTGGATTTTTTCCCCCTATTTTATCAATTGGAAGGATATTCCCTGCTCTTTGAAGTCTCACAGAGGGCTGGGCACTTGGAAATGGGGATAAAGGGGAGGAAGATGCTGCTGGAGCCTTGGAAGGCAGAGGGATGAGCTGGAGGGCTGGTTATGTGTGAGAAATGTGATAAAGAAATGATATCTAGTGGAGAAAAAAAGCTTTTGGGAAGGCAGAAAACTCATGTCTGGTGAAGTGAGTGGGAGAACAGGATGGATGTAAGGAAAATTTGGGATTTTGCCTCCCATTTATTGCCTTTACCAGCAGCTTCCCAGCCCAAGGGGCTCAGCACAATCCCCCCTTTTTCCCAGGGCTCTCCCTGCCAGGTTCACACCAGGACTTTCAATTGAACTTTTCCTACTGGGTTCTCTCCCAGCAAGGGTTTGAGTCATGGAGAAAAAAAAAACCTAAAAAAAAAGCCCAATTTCTCCTCCTTGAATGGATGTTTTAATTAGGGAAATGTGCTTGGCTTGCAAGTGGTGCCACAGGTGTGTCCTGGCTGCTGAGCTCTTCCAGCGGTTCAAAAACCCCACTTAAGGAGCAGCTCCTGGAAAATGAGCGCCTGGGAGAGATTTTTGCAGCTAAATAATGAATCTCTTGAAATGCAAAGGCTTTTTTCCTCCTCCTTTTTTTTTTTTTTTATATTTTTTTTTCTCCTCTCCCTTTGATTGTGCCATTTGTTCCAGTTTCTATAATAAGTTTGTTTGGGCTTGCAGATTTCCAACTGGAAGCTGCTTTGCTTGGAGCTCCTGCAGCTCGGCGGGAGGGATTGCAGGGGATGTGGGGTTTGGCTCCTGGGAAAAGCAAGGTTTTTCCCCCAAAATGTTCCCTGTGGCGAGGTGGGAGCGAGAGATGTTGGATGTTTTAAGTGGGTCTCAGTGGGGATCGTGCATTTCATTGATTCCATTTAAATAACACTTGGGGAASAGCCAGCTTCCAGGTTTTAATTGGAATTCAGCTGGCTGGGTGCTTATAGGATGGTGCAGCTCTGCTGAAATCTCTGGGATTTCTGTGTCTGCCACGAGCCCTGGAATTTGGGAAGGCACCGGGGGCAGGGGGTGGCTCCAGAGCTGGGAAGAAATAACCTGCGGGTGTGAAGGGCAGGGATGGACAATGGCAGCTCTCCAGTAAATCCCAGAATAATTTGGGGTGGAAGGACCTAAAAACTCTTTTTTCCATGGGCAGGGATTCCTTCCCCCAGCCCAGACTGCTCCAAGCCTTATCCCACACTGCTCCCTGAAGTGGGGAAGCACAGAATCCCCTCTGAGGATCTGAGGATGGAGTTTTTCAGCCCGAGGATGAGAACCAGGACTGCTGGATTTCCAGCCCCCGTGCTCCTGGTGCTGCTGGAGCCGTGAGGAACCCGTGAACTCTCCCATCTGCTGTCTGCTGCCACCAGAGCTGTGAAAACAGAGCCTGGTCCCTGCTGCTGGCTCTGTCTGGCTCTGCTGCTGCCCACCCTGGAGCTGCCAGGAGGGATCAGCCCCTGCTGGGGAGGAGTGGGAGATTCCTGGGTGCTTGGATAATGTCTGGAGTTAGGGATCCACATCCCCGAGTTTGGGGGTTTTGAGGAGCTCCCGTTGGCTGCAGCGAGGCCTTTGTGAGCTGGGAAGGGCTGCACATCCTGRAATGCTTTATTTTGGGGAGAAATTCCTCCCTGGGAGGGTGATGAGGCCCTGGCACAGGCTGCCCATCCCTGGAAGTGCCCAAAGCCAGGCTGGAGCACCCTGATCTAGCAGGAGATGTGCCTGCACACAGCAGAGGTGGAACTGGACCATTTTAAACCCTCCCCCCCCAGCCAAAACCATCCCATGCTCGTGCCATTTCCCTTCCTGGTGCTGCTGTTCCTTTATTTGACTTTTCCCCATGGAATTCTGGCTGCCCAACACCAACCTCCAGGGATGGTTTATGAGAATTTTGGAAGTGCTGGCAGCCGAATCACCACAAATCCGATGCCGTCACCAGATGTGTGGAAACATCTTTCCGACTCCAGGCGTTTTTTTTCAGTCGGATTTGGGTCAGGCTGCCACGGGGGGCTGCTCTCTCCGGTGGGCTCGGGTCTCCTCCTCCCTTCCTTCGTTCCTTCCTCACTCAATGGCATAAATAATGCAGCCTTTTTCCCTCGCCATGCTATTTTTAGGGCCGGCGTTCTGGGTTAGCTGAGCGCACGATGCCACTGCCAGCTCCCGGCTGCTTCACAGGCAGCTC
>NW_026623572.1:318030-318719 GCF_030028575.1 Malurus melanocephalus
TCGCTCTGAGAATTCCCATAAAATATATTATATTTTCCCTGTCAAATAATAATAAAATTATTTAATTACTCCTCACCAGAGCCCTTCCAGGATCTCCTCTTGTAGCTCTTCACGGGCGGCTGCTGGGACCGGGTGGAAAAATTTCCATTTTGGGGCAAACAGCTCCGTGCAAAGGTGCTGCCTTGGATTTTCCACGCCCATGGAGCTGGGGTGGATGTCAGCTCTCTGGCAGAATCCCTGGAAGTCAATATTATGCCATAAAAACACTTTGGGATCTTATTTGCCACTGGGATGGAGTTATTTTTGTCCCATAGATGGAAAGGGAGAAGCTCCATGAGGAGGAGGAACAACTGGACCAAAGGCAGCGGGACCCTGCTCCTGTATCCTGAGCTTTTCCTGACATTCCCGGTGCCTCTCCTGACATTCCCGGTGCCCTCTCTGRCATTCCCGGTGCCCTCCTGATATTCCCCGTGCTCTCCTGACATTCCCTTGCTTCTCCTGACATTCCCACTGCCCTCCGTGACATTCCCGGTGCCTCTTCCAACATTCCCGGTGCCTCTCCTGACATTCCCGGTGCCCTTTCTGACATTCCCGGTGCCTCTCCCGAAATTCCCGGTGCCTTTCCTGACATTCCCGGTGCCTTCCTGAGATTCCTGATGTCCTCCCCGTCATTCCCGGTGTCCTCCTCG
>NW_026623572.1:319264-322868 GCF_030028575.1 Malurus melanocephalus
GTCCCTGTCCCCAGGCGCCTGATGACCCGGCTGGAGGACATGCGCCGCAGCGTTCTGGGGGACGGCGTGAACCGCTGCATCCTGTGCGGGGAGCAGCTGGGGACGAGGGGCTCTGCCTGCGTCGTCTGCGAGGACTGCAAGAAGGTGAGACCCCCTCGCCCCCAGACCCAAAACCCACCCCCAGCTCAGCGGCACGGCAGATTTTGGGTGCCCGTTCCACCTTCCCCAATTCCCGGTGCTGAATTGCTCTCACTGCCCAGCCCGTGCTGGCGGCGGGGACATTTTGGTGGCCCCGGTGTGACGCCGCTCTGTGTTTTCCCCGCAGAATGTGTGCACCAAGTGCGGGGTGCAGACCACCAACAACCGGCCCCARGCCATCTGGCTCTGCAAGATCTGCAGCGAGCAGCGGGAGGTGGGTGCGACACCCCCTGTCCCCGCTGTCACCTCGGGTCCCACCCASCCCACACCTCCGAGGTGGCACCGGCTCAACCTCAACCCGGCTCAGCCGCTTCAGCGTGGTTATTACGGGATGGTTTTGTTTTCTCCGCAAAATGACATTTATTTAGTGCATAAAAACCAAGGTTTGGGGTCCGACGGGCTGTTGTGGGCAGCGTGAGCCATTAATTAGCGGGGTGGGGATGTGGGGTTGCCCACTATGGACCGTGGTGGGATGAAGCCCTGAGAGCCCTGTCCCTGCTCCCTCAGGTGTGGAAACGCTCCGGCGCCTGGTTCTTCAAGGGTTTGCCCAAGCAGATGCTGCCGCAGCCCATGCCCGTCAGCAAGAAGGGACCCCAACCCCCGAGCGAGCCCCGCCCGGCCGAGCCGCCCGCCCCGGACCCCAAAATCGCCTCCCGGGCACCCACCCGAGGTAGGTGACAGCGGGTCCCGACCCCCGCGGGGCACTGGGGATCGTCCCCATCCTCGGCAAGGGAAAACTCTGGGGGAAAAAAACACCCGGAGCATTCGCGTGGCTGTTGCCCGTGTCCTTGAGGGGGCAGAAATGGAGCCTGGAGAGATTTAATCCCGGCTGTCCGAGTGGGGATGGATGGGATTGCAGGAGATCCTCGGGCAAAGCAGCCCCGGGAGGGGATCAGGGCCTGAGTAGGGATGCGGTGATGGAGAAACCTTGAAAAARCAGGGATAAAAAGAGAAACTTGGGGAAACAGCAGCAGCGTGTCCCGGGATGGGGTTGGAGGTGCGTGGGCTGCAGCTTCACCCCCTCTCGCTCTGTTTGTGCCCCCAAGGCCAGGCGGATGCCGAGGACACCGAGGGTAAGCACCGGCCTTGTCCCCTCCCTGTGCCGCCCGTGCTGAGCCCTTTCCCTGCCTCATTCCGCATTCCCTTCCYTTCCCGCGGCGTTTTCCCGCACCGTTTCCCCCGGGAAGCTGCAGCAGGACCTCTCCTCGCTGCTGCCGCCCACCCTGCGGGGCGGGCCCGGGTTATTCCGGGGCTTCTCCACCTCCCGCACACGCCGGGGCTGAGCCGCTGCCGTTCCAGAGCCGCCTCTGTGGGCGGTGGGTCCTGCTGGGAGGGGCCGGGGAGGTGGTTTTTTTTAATTTTTTTTTTTTTTTCTGGTTATTTAACGGCAGTCCTTGGAAAACCTCCCGGGGAAAGTTTAGGAGGTTCGTGGCTGTCTGTGGGGGATGGAGCAGCAGAGCCTGGGCTGCGCACGGGAGGCAGAGCRGGGCGAGGGTGCGGCAGCGGCTTGTTCTGGCTGTTCCTTGCGCCCTCCAGCACTTCCAATCGTGGAATTATTTAGTTTGGAAAAGCCCTCAAAGCCCATGGAGTTCAATCATTCYTCCAGCGCTGCCAAGGCCACCGCTGACCCCTGTCCCCAAGTGCCACATCCACACGGCTGTTAAATCCCCCCAGGGATGGGGACTCCTGGGCAGCCTGTGCCAGGGCTGSAAAACCCTTCCAGTGMAGAAATTTCCCCTAATATCCAACTTAACCCTCCCCAGAATCACTCAAGGCCRTTTCCTCTTGTCCTGTCGCTTCTCAGCACCCACCTGGCTCTGGTCAGGGAGCTGCAGAGGGTGAGGGGGTCTCCCTGGGAGCTCATTTTGAGTGACAGCCTCCATTTTCACATTTCCACACTGAATTCCAAGGGGATGAGGATCCCTGACCCCCCTCCAATGCCGGCTGCTCCTCATTTGGGTGACTATTTGTGACCAGCAGTGGCTGCAAACCCTCCTCTTCTTCTCCCCTTCCTTGAAGGCAACKAGGAGGCTGAGGGGACAAATTCCCCCTGGAACGGTCCCCTCCATCCCACCCTTCCTTTAGCCCAGGTTCTGCTGCCCCCCGGCTGACGATCTCCCTCTTCCCATGCWGCAGCAATCGGGGGAAAACACTTAATTAACACGATTTAATCACGGCCGTGGCTGGTGCCGTGAAACTTCCCAGCCCCACAGGCAGCTTTTATTAATCCGAGGGCTCCAGCTCCKCACGCCCCTCCCGGTGCTCAGCATGCTCCTGCCGTGCCCATGATTTTCCGACAGCTCCCTTGGAAAATTATTTATTGCTCCGCTCTCTCTGCGCCACGGGGCTCCTGCTCCTGGATGCTCATTCCCCCCTCCCYGCTCTTCAGCATTCCCGGCGTTTTTCCCTCTCTCCCTCCTCYTTCCCCGCCACAATCTGTTGCGTTCGGCTTTGTCCTCACGCCCGGTGACCCTGAGAGCCCAGCCAAGGAGAAACAGCCCATTTATGTCACGGCAAAGATTTATCCCTGGCGTCTCCGGCAGCAGCCAGGTGAGCGCCGAGACCTTTCCCGTCACGTCCGTGGGGTTTGCAATCCATCACCCCGGAGCGCCGGGCTGGGATTTATCCGCTGGGACGGCGGCTGCTGGGTGATGGAAGGGAGAGGCAGAGGCAGCTGCCACGGCTGTCTCGGTAATAAATGGGTGATGATCGGCAAAAGGAAAATATGACCCCTCCCCCCGCCCAAAAAAAAACCCCAAATCCAGGAATGTGGAGCTGTGATGCCATCAGGGCCTTGCTGGGTGCTGAGGACCAGGTGATGGATCCCTCCGGCCTTGTTTTCCTACGGGACTGTGGTGTCCCCAGGGTTTGGGGTGTCCTTGGGGGTTTCCTGAGCACCGTGTGCCGGTTGGATGGCGCAGAGCGCTCCTGCCGCCGGCACCCGGGCTGGGCATGCCGTCCGGCCTCACCGCTCCTTTATCCCTCTCCCTGCAGGCACCGACGCCTCAGCAGCAGCCCGGGGSAGCCGCAGGGCGGCCGAGGGCCGGCCGGGCCCGTGTGGTAGCGAGGACACCGGTGGGGACAGCGACAGCCGCGACTACGCTGCGGAGAGCGGGGTCAGCAGGAGCCCCGGTAAGAGCGGCGCTCCCGCATCCCTGGGCTCCATCCCGCGTCCTTGTGAGGAGAGCGGGGGTGTCCCAAATCCGGGAGCCATCTGCGGGTTTGCTGACTGTCCCCTGTCGCCGCAGGTGTGAAGAGAACCAACTCGGTGCAGGGCTCACGGCCACCCCCGCCCGCCGCCGCCGGTGCCGCCGCTGGATCCGCGCCCGCAGGTAGAACGGGGGACGGGGACGCGGCCGAGGGACCCTGGGGACACCCCCGGGCAGGGACCCGGGGACACCCCCGG
>NW_026623572.1:322924-336732 GCF_030028575.1 Malurus melanocephalus
GGGGACACCCCCGGGCAGGGACCCTGGGGACACCCCCGGGCAGGGACCCGGGGACACCCCCGGGAAGGGACTCTGGGGACACCCCCGGGCAGGGACTCTGGGGACACCCCCGGGAAGGGACCCTGGGGACACCCCCGGGCAGGGACCCTGGGGACACCCCCGGACAGGGACCCGGGGACACCCCCGGACAGGGACCCTGGGGACACCCCCGGACAGGGACCCGAGGACACCCCCGGACAGGGACCCTGGGGACATCCCCGGACAGGGACCCTGGGGACACCCCCGGGCAGGGACCCTGGGGACACCCCCGGACAGGGATCTTGGGGACACCCCCGGACAGGGACCCCGCGGCTGGCGCGGTGCGGGAGGGAATGCGGGAATGTGCCAATGTCCCCCGGTGATGCCACCTCTGTCCCCAGCGCCGGCGGCAGCAGCGGCAAGGCCGGGTGCCGGGGGTCCCGCCCGCTTCCCGGAGAGACAAGGTAACCCCGGGCTGGCTGCGGGGGGCTCGGGGGGCGCAGCGGGCCGGGGGCTAACGGGGTCCGTCCCGCAGCGAGCCCTCCGCTGGGAGCCCCGGAGCCGGCCCGCGCCGCCGCCAGGGAGGAGCGGGGAGGGGGCTTTGCCGCCGCCCCCGGCAGGGAGGACAGGCCGGCCTGGCAGCCCCCTGCTGCCGCACAGCCCCCTCCCGCATCCGCGGCCCCGCAGCGGCAGCAGCCCCGCGAGGAGGAGGAGGAGGATGCCAACAGCTACGACTCGGATGAAGGCAGTATGTACCCAGGGAGGGAGGGAGGTGTTTCTTTGGGAAATGAGGGGTTTGGAGGAGGTTGCTGGGTGGGCGTGAGGTGGCGGTGGGTGCCCAGCAAGGAAAATCCTTGGGGAATGCTGCTGAGCTGGGATTCGTGAGCAGGATCTGTGCTGGAACATCCTGGGTGGGATGAGCTGCTTGGAGAGGAGCTGCTAATATCCCCTGTGCCTGCTCTTCATCCCCTGGATGAAGGAACACAAGAGCTGGTTTCCAACAATCCAAAACACGAGCCGGGTGCTGCTCAGCCCCAGCTCATCTCGGGATGGTCCCTGGTGGAATTGCTGCGGGAAGGTTTGGCAGGATTCCTCCTGCTGTGCCTGGAAAATCCTGGAGTCGGCTCCAAAGCCCCAGGCTGCCCTCCCTGGGCGGTTTCTGCTCTGCAGAGCTGTGTCCAGAGCTCCCGAATCCGCCCGGATTTGCGGCGGTTTGGCCGCTGCCGGCTCGGTCTCACTGCATTAAACAGCTTTTACATTTGACCCGCAAATCTTTCTAATTATTACTAATCGGGGATGATTAAAGGCAGTTATTGGCCGGGGTTTTAACGAGGTCCTGTTTCCTCCTCCTCCTCCCTCGCTCTCAGCCACGCTGGGAGCTCTGGAGTTCAGCCTGCACTACGACCAGGAGAACAGCTCCCTGCACTGCACCCTCATCAAGGCCAAGGCAAGTTCTCTTGCTTTTTTTCATTTTCTTTCCCTGATTTGAATCCACCTGGCTCCCGGTTTCTCTGGTACAAGGGATGGAAGCCCTGTGGCTACTGGTCTCCCTTGGAGACCCCAACACGACTGCTCCTGGCTGGGGAGGGTTGGGTTGTTTTTCCTTGAGCAGCTCTGAGAGATCTGTGGGAGCAGTGATGGCCTGGAATTGTCCTCCCAGAGAAGCTGTGGCTGCCCCTGGATCTCTGGAAGTGTCCAAGGCCAGGTTGGACAGGGTTTGGAGCAGCCTGGGACAGTGGAATGTGTCCCTGGAACTTGGTGACATTCGAGGTCTCTTCCACCCCAAACTATCCTGTGATTCTACAATTCCAATTTTTTTCCAGGGGTGGGTCAGATATTTCTGCATCTTGGGTCGCTGACCACATTTTCTCTTCACTGAATTTTTCATGGGCAGCTTTTTCTCTTCCTCGGCTTTGCTGAAGGAGGATTCACATCCTGTGTTTCCTTTATGGTTTTTTTTTAGGGCTTAAAACCGATGGATTCCAATGGCCTGGCTGATCCCTATGTGAAACTGCACCTCCTGCCCGGAGCCAGCAAGGTGAGGTTTTGCCAGTTTTGGTGCATTTTGGGCTGGGGATGGAGCAGATTTTTTTTCTCAAATCCCCCTCAGGTCCCTCCCTCGGATCAGATTTTTCCCCAGTGATTTCTCTGCTCGCTGCTGTTCCCCCGGGGGGTTTCTCCGAACAGGGAGGATGCTCACAGATACTCTCCCAGACCCGAGGAACAGCTCATCCTGCAGGCAGGAATCTGCTCAGGGATGGAGGGAAGCTCCAGAGGAGGCACTGCTGTTAATTCATCACAAAACATCTTCCCTAAAAAATCTAAATATTGCCAGGGTTGGAATTATCCATTTGCTTGGAAGCTGCAGCRTGTCCTTGTTGGAGCTGTGGGGAGATAACCGTGGGGGAAACTTTGGATCCATCATGGAAATTCCTGGGAATCTCCTTCCCAAGCTGATCTTGAGGAAGGGATGGCTCAGAAGAACCAGGATTCAAACAAGGGGAATAAATTATAAATAATAAAATTATTGGTTTGATTTTACACCTTTTCTTTACGCACAGGGGATTCCTGGTCTCGTTCGGAGGAAATCCGGGTGTGATGCTGGGAATTGCTTCGGTTTTTGTTGCTCTAATTTGCTGATATTTCRCTTTTTAAAAATCTGAGCATGCATTTGTGATCAATTCCCTGCTGTCACCTCCTCCAGGCCATGCCCTGAGCACCTTTTTCCTTCTCCAAAAGTCCTTGAGGGAAAAAACCCCAGGGAGTGACAAAATCCAACCTCTCCTGGCTGCCACGTGTCACTGAGTTTCTGGTGCTCCTCCTTGATGCTCCCCTGGTGTTTATGGCTCCCCATCACCCAGATGTGATGGAACATCCATGCCAGGAGCTGGGATTTGTGCAGGGAGGAATTCTGGGGTGTGATCTCTCGTGGTTTTTTGTGACTCCTCCAGTCCAACAAGCTGAGGACGAAGACGCTGCGCAACACCCGGAATCCGGTGTGGAACGAGACCCTGGTGTACCACGGCATCACCGACGAGGACATGCAGAGGAAAACCCTCAGGCAAGCATAGACCTGTGCAGGGGGGGGTTGGGGTTGAGGAAATGCAGGTTTTTGGGTTAAAATCCACGTGAATTTGCTCATTTGGATGGTTCTTGTAAGAGAAGAAAAATGGCATTTTGGCCTTGTGATTTAGTAGTGAATTATTGATATTACCACGATTTTTATTGTTGTAGAGATGGGTATTTTGYGTGTCTGTGCTCATTTGAGGATATCCTGGGAAAAATAAGAAGTCTATTTAAATATCCCTCAAAATTTGTGGCTCTTTCCTCCCTCAGGAAATGTCCACCTTTTCATTTCTTGCCCCATCACAAGGCAAATATTAAAAACATTGTGGGGGTTTTTTTTTTGGCTAACTGTAAATTTGGGGGTTGATTGCTTTTGGCCAGAGGAAATCCAGATCAAGGGTGGGTTTCTGGGGGGCTTGGTTTTGCTTTTTCCACCCCTCAGCAGTGGGTTTGGCTCTGGGGTCAGGCACCACTCCAGCCTGGCTGATTTTCCCCTTTCCCTCCTCGCTCCAGGATCTCAGTGTGTGACGAGGACAAATTTGGCCACAACGAGTTTATCGGAGAAACCAGAGTTGCCTTGAAAAAACTCAAAGCCAACCAGAAAAAGAACTTCAACATCTGCCTGGAGAGAGTAATACCGGTGAGAATCCATGAAAATTCCCTCTGTTCCTGTAGGGAATGCAAACAAACACCACGTGAGGGATGCAGGGATGGGCTGGGGGCTGGAGGTACCTGAGTTCCTTGGCACCTTTAGGATTCTAAAGCCATTAGGATGGGCTGNTGAGTTCCTTGGCACCTTTAGGATTCTAAAGCCATTAGGATGGGCTGATTTGATCCATCAAGGCCAGGAGATCAGAGCATGGTGGGAATCCATGGGAAGTGACCGATGGATGTCACCSTGGAGGAGGGGACAGCGGCTCTGTTGAATCGCTGGGGTGGAGGTTGATGGAGCAGGTGGACATTCCCAAGGCTGGCACAGGAGTGGGGCTGAACTCCCAGGGTTTTTTCCCACGTGGTCACTCACAACAGTTTCCTTATCCCTTTCCCGTCGCAGACGAAGCGCACCGGSACAACCGGCGCATCCCGCGGGATGGCTCTGTACGAGGAGGAGGTGAGTTCTTGGGGCTGGACAAGCTCCACCCACGCCCATCCCTCATGCACAACCCCTTTATCTCCTCTTCCCCGACCTCCATCTCCTCCATCTCCCGCAGGTGGATCGCGGCGGGGACGTGGAGGAGCGCGGCAAGATCCTGGTGTCGCTCATGTACAGCACCCAGCAGGGCGGGCTCATCGTGGGCATCGTGCGCTGCGTGCACCTGGCGGCCATGGACGCCAACGGATACTCRGATCCCTTCGTCAAGCTGTGAGTGAGCTCCGGGCTGGAGCCGTGGAGCCATCTGCTGTCCTTGGGAGCTCCTCCCGAAGCCTCTGGAGCTGTCCAGCAGCGGGGCTGGTGTTCCTGTTGTGGGGGAAATTTGGGGCGCTGATCCAGCCCTTGAGTTCATCATTCCCCAAATGTCCAGATCCTGTGGTTACCTTGTGTACAATCCCAGAATTGTTAAAAGTCAGAGACTTCCAGATCATGGAGTCTCACCTTTGAGCACCTCATGTACAATCCCAGAATTGTTAAAGGTTGGCAAAGACTTCCACATCATGGAGTCCCAACTTGATCGCCTCATGTAGAATCCCAGAACTGTTAAATGTTGGAAAAGATTTCCAGATGGTGGAGTCCCACCTTTGATCAACCCACATAAAATCCCAGAGTTGTTGAAGGTTGGAAAAGACTCCCAKATCATGGAGCCCCACCACTGAGCACCTCATAAACAATCTCAGAATTGTTAAAGGTTGGAAAAGACTTCCAGATRGTGGAGTCCCACCTTTGATCACCTCGTGTAGAGCCCCAGAATTGTTAAATGTTGGAAAAGATTCCCAGATGGTGGAGTCCCACATTTGATGTGCAAACGAAGGGGTGTGAGGGGTGTGGGTATGGATTTGGGGCTGCAGCCCAAGGTGGAGGATCCCAACTTCCCCAGTATCCGTAGGAGCGGGATTCCCACCCACCAGGAGCGTGGTGGGAATGCAGGGATGGTGGAATTTGGAGCACAGGGGGTCCTTCTCTCCACCTCTGACCCACCATGGCTGCAGGACAGAGGGGGCTCCGTGTCCCTCTGTGCCCCACGTGCTGCCCCATAAACCCACGTGGCTCCTGGAAATGTGTGGGAATAAGGATTTTATTCAGTCCCTGCAGCCTTTCCTGGTTTTAGTTCCTGTTTTTTTTCTTTACCTCCAGAAAAAAACCCTCTGTTCTCCCTGAATCTTTCAATCACTCTCTCATTGTACATTCTCCACATCTTTGTGTAGCTCAGTGGAACTGAGCAGTTTCCCCTTCCAGTCTCTATATGTTGTGTTCTCCATCTCCACAAACAGAAGATGGTGGCTTTCCATTTTTAAATCAGCTTCTAACAGAGATSGAATTAATCCCAGCTCTAAATTGAGCCCCGGATCTGCAGCCCAGGCTGCRCAGCTCCAGCCCCACACTTTTCCCACATCCTCTGGGAGGTGGGAAGGGAGACTGGCCCTAAATAAATCTCTTCTAGCCCCAAAAGTCCCTTTTTAAGCTTATAAACTCCCACTGCTCTTGCACTTGWATTTTGAGCTGTTTTCTGTTGCCCCCAGTTGGCTGAAACCCGACATGGGGAAAAAGGCCAAGCACAAGACGCAGATTAAGAAGAAAACGTTAAATCCTGAGTTTAACGAGGTATGGATGGGCTTTTTTTTTTATACCATTAAATCAATTTACTGATCATGGTTTTGAGTGGAGGAGGTGGAAGACAAACTCCCCAAGATCTGGCTCTTTCTCAAGCTCCTTTCCCACTCCTGTGCCCAGGAATATTTTGGGAATGACTTTGCCATGGCAGCACCGCACATCCTGAGAGCTCCCCGCTGCCGCTGCTGCCGACTCTGTGCCATCCCAGCTGGGGACGTGGGTGGGATGAGCATTTCTGGGGGTGGAAAATGGAAATTCTCTGCTGGTGCTGCTGGGATGGGACACCTGGGAAGGGCTCACGTAGGTGCCAGGAGTGAGCTCAGCTTTCCTGGGAAAAGAGGCGCCATAGGGAAATTTTCCCTTCTTTAATTTTATTTTTTACCGTCCTCTGCTTGGATTTTGAATCCAGGCTGAGCAGGGATGGTGCCCAACCCTTTAACCATGGTTTTTGGGGTGTGTTTTCCTGTGGGGTGTGACGTGGGCATTCCCATTTCTGCAGGAGTTCTTCTATGACATCAAACACAGCGACCTGGCCAAGAAATCCCTGGACATTTCCGTCTGGGATTACGACATCGGAAAATCCAACGACTACATCGGTGAGCTGGAAATCTCTGCCCTCTGGGGCGGGGTTGGATGGGTGGGAGGGGAGCCTGGATCACCTGCACGGGTGGGATGAGGGAATCTGGGGGATGCAGCATCCTGAGGGGTTTTCCAAGCAGGAAAATGAGATTTTTGTTCCAGGAGGTGGGAAAAGCCTTGCAAGGTGTGAAGTGTGGCAGGATTTCCGGGGACATCAGCATCACCTMGGGGTACAAATCTTACTTTTCCCCCTTTTCCCAGGCGGCTGCCAGCTGGGAATCACGGCCAAGGGCGAGCGCTTGAAACACTGGTACGAGTGCTTGAAGAACAAGGACAAGAAGATCGAGCGCTGGCACACGCTGCAGAACGAGAACCACGTGGCCAGCGATTAAAGGGAGCCCTGCCCGGCCCTCCCCGCCCTCTGCCACGCCCCCCTAGGTCCCTGATGTCCCCGATGTCCCCGATGTCCCCGGTGTCCCGTCTTCCAGCGCAGCCACGCCTTGCTACAGCCTCCGGTCCCAGGGTCCTCTCCCGTCCTCCCCTCTGCTGAAAACTCCCCCGGATCTTTTCTATTCTCCTTGATTTCTTTTCCCCTGGGGGAGGGAGGCCGCCGAGTTCCCCCGGTGTGTCGTTTTGGCGAGCAATATTKCCCTCCCGATCGTTCCTCGCTCTCCCCCATCCCCGTGGCAGCGTCCCCGTCGCCGCTCCGCATCCCTCCAACCTCCGCTCCCGGCGGGAGCTCGGAGCTCCGGGATGTCCCGCTTGTGTGATCTCAATACCTCAGTTGCAATAACGAAAAAAAAGCTCCTCGGCTTTGGTGTGGGTGTCGCCGTCGCCTGGTGTCCGTGTCGTCGTGGCCAAAAATCCGGTGTGGCCGGCGTTCATCCCGCGAGTCCCGCTTGAGCTTCACTCGTGCTGCTCTGGCCCACCCGAGCAATGTCGTGGCGCGTCCTTTGCTGAGAAGATGCACTGGTTAACGTGAGAACAGCGGCAAGGAGGTTTTGGGGCGCTCTGTGCTCGCAGGGAAGCGGCTTTGGGTTGGTTTGTGCCGTTCCCGTTTCCTTCGCCCGAGGGGTTCGGGGGTTCCGCTGCTGCGGGAGCCCGGCTGTGYTTTAGGGTTGTGACTACCTCCTCTTCACCTCTGAGCTGTGTGGTAGTGACTGGCTGAGCCCTGAGGGTCCYCTCAGACCCCTCCTGCTTTGCTGTTCCTCAGGAGGGAAGCTGAGGGAGCTGCTACTCCCCAAAAACCCCCTGAGGCATGCGAGGATTATCGCTTTGAAACACCGCAACTCCCGAAATCGGCTGGAACAGCCCCGAGACCTTCCCAGCTTGGGTTGTTTTGGTTTCGTTTTGTTTCTCCCAAATCTGCACAAGAACTTYTGTCCCTAACTGTGCTTTAAGGAGCTGTTGGGTCTGCCCTGGACAGAGTCTGGTACCATTCCCTGCCTCTGGAAAAACCCCAAGCACAGCCCCATAGGAGCACCACGAGCACTATGGAATCTCTGGAATGGTCACACCGCGCATGTTGTGTGAAACCTCGATCCTGCTGCTGCAGCTGCTCTTCCTTGGGGTTGGATGAGTTCTTTTCCCGATATTTTCTTTATTTTCCCCTCTCCAGCAGAMCTCACTGATGTSCCAGGAGTGTCCCAAATTCCATYCCCTGCTCTGTCCTGCCAGAGCTGGGATTCCTCTCCCATCACCCCAGGCTCCATGCTGGAGTTGAGCTTGGGGCTTGGTGAATGGAGGGGAAGAGGACACCTGGAAAATTTTCCCCTTTTCTCATAGAATTCTTGCCTCTGTCCCTGTAAATGTGACATCCCTGAGCCGTGCTGGCCAGGCCCCAGACCCAAACAATCCCATTCTCTTGGGTTTTTTCCCTCTGCATCCCGTGCTGAATCCTCCCTGCTCCAGGCCCAGGTGAGCTGTGGGATGGTGGGATCCAGGATCAAAGAYCTTTTCCAACCTTAATGATCCCAAATCACCACCATCCTTTCCAGAGGGATGGACCTGGCCCAAACATTCATTTTCACCCCAGAGCACCACTTGGGCACGGAGCAGTGTTGGCTGAGGGTAAAAATACCTTTAAAAATCACAATATTTAAGCAATTCCTCAATTTCTCCCAGCCCTGCAGCAGCTCAGCCTCCTCTGTATGTGCAGAACAACTCACTTAAGGTTACYCTTATCTCATCCTGTATTCCCCTTCCTGTTCAGCCTGCTTTCTTCAGAAAAAGGATACTCCAATCATCTCTTTGCACCTCCAAAAAAAGCAAGTGCAACTTGCCAGTCTCCTCAGTATTGTGCAAAACCATGACCCTGGTCTCTGTCCCCCACTTCTCAGTTTTTTTTCTGATGGTAATCCTGCCCTGAATGACTTCTTTTCGTTGTAAATAAATAAAGCATGCACCTTATGGATTGGGAATGGTGAAAAACAAACAAACAGAAAATAAAAAAACAAGAAAAAAAAAGAGAAAATTAACAGCCTCTTCTACTGCTGTTTGCATTCAGACTCGCATGCAGTGATTTTACAGCCAAATATCGGTTTACAACTGTTAAGAGAAAAAGAAAATGTTACACAGGAATTAGAAATCCTCTGGTCTTCCGCTGCATGCAGCACAACATCCTCTMTTGATGTGGTATCTAATAAAGTGAGACTATTGGAAAAGAAAAAAAGAAGGGATTTTTTGGCTTCTTTCAATTCCTGTGGGATTGGGAACCTCATGGGGTGGGCAGAGGGGTTGGTTCTGGGGATTCCTGGTGGGATGGAGCTGGGCTCGAGATGTTGAGGAGTTTGGGGTGGAGAGGGGGGAGACAAGTCCTGGCTCCCCTGTGGGTGATGGGAATTCATGTTTGGGAATACCCTGRTTTAAATCGTGCGGGTTTAAACCATCTGAGGCAGCCGTGGGCTCCCTCTCGCCTGGTGCCTGGGGATGAATGCCCCGGAGAAATCCAGGTGCCGTGGTGGGAGATTCTTTTCCCTTGGAGAGCGAATCCACCCTCCCCGTGCCCTCCTCACCCCCAATTTGGGGCGCAGCAGCCGCTCCCCTGAGCGGTGGCATCTCCCGTTGTGCCGCTGCTCCACCGAGCAACGATTTTCTCATTATTCCCTTTAATTCGGGTATTTTCAGGCTCAATTCCCGGGGCAGGACCGGTGGGACCCCCCGGACTCGGCGGGTTGCGGCTCCGCGGGGCCCCGGGCGGTGACATCGCCTGTCGGGGACATCGCCCGCTCCGTGTGGCCCGGTGGCGATGCCCTGAGACAGCAGCAGATGTCACTGGAGCTCCAGGGATGCGACGGAAAGGCATGGAAAGGTGCGGAAAAGTCGGGAAAGGTGCGGAAAAATCGGGAAGTGCGGGAAGGATGCCCCGCTGTCCCCAGGGATTTGCGGCAATCGCACCCCTCTCCCTGCTGCTTCTCTTCCAAACCTTCACTGGCAGGGAAGAGCTGGAGCTTTGTCCATCTTTCCCCGTTCCCAGGGAAGTCCAGCTGCCTGAAAATCGAGATTTATCTTCTTTTAGTTGTTTTTGTTTTCCAGCGTCGAGTTCTTCCAATCGATTTTTCCTTCTCGTTTCTTTTCCTGCACAGCAAGCGGCCAGCAGAGAAATCCCGGTGGAGAAGCCTCATCCAGGAGGTCCCATCCAAGAAATCTGATCCAAGAGGTCCCATCCAAAAAATTCAGTCCAATAAGTCCCATCCAAGAAGTCCCAGCAGAGACCACCCAGTTTCAGTTGAAGACTGGGATGAGGATCCCACACATTCCCTGGGATKAAGGTGCTGACTGTGGGATGGTTGTGAATTCCTGAATGGAAAATTACTCCAAAGAGGGATTTTGAGCAAATCCATGGGAATAAGAGAGGATCCTGCCTGATCCTGGGACATCAGGAGAGCGCTGAGCAGGAGAGAAATCTCCCCCAGCTTTGCATCTCCCAGAGAAAAAAAAAATATGTGAAAAACAAAACAAGCTTTTACTCTTTAACATTTCACTTAAAAAATAGAGGAGCTCAAAGAAATAAATCCCTCCTCTATCCGCTTTGGAGCCCAGMTTTTCCAAAAGCCAGCAGGGAGAAATCCCTTTATCTGCCAGGGCAGAGATAACAATGTAATTACGAGCTGAGATCAATGGCTTTCATCTCATCAGGCCTCAGCCTCAAATAAATTTTCTCTTTTCACTCCGGGCTTGGCTACCATCTCCTCTGGACTACTGGCCCACTGCAGAGAGATGAAGGTCTGTGATGCCATCTGGAGAGGCCATGAAGGCTTTTCCTGGGGGAAGCTGAGTTTTGGGATGTCCTTTTCCCAGGGGAATGTTGGATCTTCAGTGGGAGAGGCTGGAGAYCCTCAGGGGATGCTCAGCTCCTCCTGTTCCATGTTTTAGTGGTTGTGTGAATTTCCCGACTTTTTTTTTGGGGGAGGAAGAAAACTCCCAACAATAAATATCATCCTTGTTTTTATTGCAGCTGCAGAATGGGAGTGTAACTTAGGGATTAATGGTGCTTCTGCCCAGCGCGGAGAGGGGAAAGTGGCATTTCATTAGGAACAGGCACAAAAATCCGACCTTTTCCACCACATTCCCATCATCCCGTGGCTTTGCTGTTTTCCAGCCRGCACCACTCCATCCCAGCCTGGCTGTGGCGCTGAGCTCATCTCAGCCGCTCCCTGCGGGCTGCATTTCCAAAGGGCAGCGTTGCCCAGGACACCGGGATGGGTTTRAACTGGGAGAGAGCGGGTTGGGGTTGGATGGAAGGGGATCTCTCCCTCCCCCACTCCCTGTCGGGCGGATCCAGCCCTTTGAATCCTGCTGCTGCACCGTCAGAGCTGGAAAACTGCATTTTCCTGGAATCCAGTTGGAGTTAAATCAGTTTATTGTGGAATGTGAGCCGGGCAGGAGCGGAGATGGGAGCCGGGAAACCGCGGGTGCTGCATCCTCGGTGTGAGGGACGGACACGGCTCCTTCGGGGACATTTTGGGAATGCTGGRCAATGAAGGGTTAACGCCAGGGAACAGGTGGATTGGGAAGATCAGGCAGCGGGAAGCCGGGAGCCGCCTTCCAAGCTGGGTTGAGCAGCTGGAGTGGGGYTGGAAAACCGCAGTTTTCTGCTTTCACAGATCTGAGCAGTTCACTGAATCCATTAGGGATGCAGAGATAACGGATTTCTCAGGTTTTCTGGGRAAAAAAAAAATCCCAACGAGCTCCTTTCGAAAACTGTCCGAACAAAAAGGCTCGTCTCGATATCGGGGCAAAGCGGGGAATAAAAGATGTGGCAGACTAAAAGGAGCAAAGAACCCGAAATTCATTTAGGCCGGGTCAAAGGGAACGGCCACTGAGAAGCCTTCGGGGTGTTTGTAAATAGGATGGGCTGAATTTGAGAGGGAAGGAGCCTGAGAAATTCCCGGGTGTCTCCGTCACTCCTCTTTGTCCCCTGATGAGGGTCAGCGCCGTTAATTACGGGCCAGGGGGGCAGAGCCCSGGAGCCGATCGCTATCTCCGCGATAAGAGCCTTGTCATGGAAACCCTGAGCGCCGCAGCCAAGATCTCCGGAGCCTCGGCAAATCAGGGCTTCATTCAGCCCCTAACAAAGAGTATTTTCCTTTTCAAATCCGAGTTATTCAGCTCTGCACGACTCCTGCTCCATTGTAAAGGCAGGTGCGACTTCCAGAGGGGGAATTCAGCCGGTTCCTTATCTCCGAAGCTCTCGCCGAGGATGAGTTTCCAGCGGCTCTCACCTCGCTGGTGCTCACATTTTTCATCCCCCAGCAGCTCTCGGGGTGGTTTAARTGTCTTGGCCTTGCAAATTGGCTGTGATGGAGCGGCTGGAAAGTTTTCGGGGAAAGAAGGCTTTGGAGAGCGGAGGGAAAAGCGGGAATGAAAACCTGCCTGAGGGAAAGCTGGTCTGCCAGGCAGGATTGAGGATAATCCAGGTGGGTTATATCCCTGAAAAATAGAATCTTTCCATCTCTAGAAGGGCTCAATTCAGGCTGGACGGAACCGGGAGCAACCTGGGATAGTGGAWCGAGGTGAAATGGGRTAATTTTAAGTTCYCTTCCAACCCAAATTTTTCCCGGATTCGCCGAGGAAGCAGAAGCACGGAGCAAAGTCCATTAAGAAACCGCTGAATTAAAAACTCAGGAAAAGGGAAAATAAATCCCAGCAATCCCCTGGGAAGTGTTCCCAGGAGCTGGCGGGCTCCGGTGCACCAGGATAACCCCGAACTCTCCTGGAGTGGGAATCTTATCGATCTCCTTTGTTTTACAAGCGGCGCTGACGTGATGATATTTGGCAGCAGCGTTCACACTGAAATACGAGCTGCGCTTGGGCCTCTTTATCTTTAATTGTTTGAAAAATGACACGGGGATGGCGTTGGTGCCCTGGAAATCATCCCGGGGCTGCGGGGGAGGGGTCGATCCACACCTTGGGGACCTGTTCGAGTGGCACAGGGACCGTGTGGGTTTCTCCCCTTTTTCCCAATCCCTGGAATCTCACGATGCTGCAGCGGGGTCCAAAGGTGCTGGGAATTYTCTCCTGTGCTCATGGAAGTGGCTGCTGTCCCCGGGGCAGGGTGTGACAAGACGAGCTGGTGGCAGCGCCAAGTTCATCCATCCCAGGTTATTTTCCACGCCTTTTTTTTTTTTTTAATTTTTTTCCCCTAATCGACTTGAAACCCTTGTCAGCATCCCACGCGGGAGCGGTGGAGAGAGGCAGAGGGAGGTGGAGTGCGCTGACATTTAATTCAGACGAGGATTTACGCTGAAATGGAGTTAAAATTTCCTGTCCTGGTGCCAACCAGCTGCAGCYGAGAGCTTGGGAGAGCCAGACCCGAGGGATTGCTGGTCTGTCCCTGGGATGGAGAGCGTTTACACCCCAAGGGTGTGAAATTCCTGCTTTTGGAAAAGGGTCTGACCCTCTTTAGGATGGGCACTTGGGGCAGGGCCCTCCCTCGGCTTCACCTGTTGTTTTCGCTGGCTGTGGGATGACTGGGTGGGAATTCTTCCTTTTGCTTCAGCTCCTGGAAAATTGGTCCCTGACTGATGGGGAACGCGCTGACCCAAATCCACACCTCCTCAAATCCTTAAACACCGATGGATTTATGGAAGGGCCACAGACCCATTACGGGGGGGAGAAATTTTGCAGCATTAGAGTGAAAAGGAAGGTTTTAAACACATTCACTGATGCCTTTGTACCTCAGCGTGGAAAACGAACACAATTTATWCACTTTTTTCCTTCCCCTCCTCAGATTTTCATTTCGATGTTTTCCACAGGTGCTCCTCGGGGCAGGTGTGACCCGTGGATCTGTCGCTGCTGAGTTCACGGCAGCTACTTTATTAATTCGGAATAATCTGATAAATCCCGATCCGGGGAGCAGCTCGGGATGCAGGGAGCC
>NW_026623572.1:337655-339543 GCF_030028575.1 Malurus melanocephalus
CTTGGTGGGTCTATTCCTGCACTGATGGAGCTGGGATTGGGGTCCTGACAGCACCTGGAATGCTGTGGGATATCCACAGCGGGATAACGGTGCTGAGCATTCTGTGGTTCCAGCGTCCATCCCTCCTGCAGCTGCTGGAGCTGCCAACATCCCTGCTCCATTTTCGGGATAAAATAATTTGCTGAGAATCGTTAACCTAATGATGGAGGCTTTGGATAAACGGCTTAGCCTGGTTGGGGGGGAAATGGGCTTAATGATGATCCTGGAAAAATGGGGAAACGGGAATGGGGTGAGGGGTGCAGGGTTCAGGGGGTATCGAGGTTGGGGTTTTCTCCCATCCCCCAATCCCAGCCCCATCCCACCCCTCTCCATCCCAGAGGTAGAAAGGAGCAGGAATGGGGGGTGAGCACCAGGATCCTGCTTTGCCACAGGATTTATGGATAAAACCCCAGAACCACATCCCAGCGCTGCTGCAGGGTCAAAGGGGRAACTGAAAAGCAGCTTAGGGACCTGAAGCTTTTCCTATTTTTGGAAATATTGGAGATGGTGGGAAGAGGCGCTGGGCAGGAGGAAGTTTGGGGCCAATATTCCCATTTATCCCAGAATTGGGCCAGACAAGCAGGTTTTCCAGGAAGCTCTGAGCAGGCAGARGGAAGGGAAATGCCACCAGCTCCATCTTTAGGTGTCTTTGCGATTTTCCTGTCTGGGTTCGAATTAACTTCGGATCTGGGCAAGCTCTAAATGCTGATAATTAAACCCAAACAGCCTCAGGATCAGGTACCACCCCCCATCCCCAATGGGACCCTGGCCCTATTATTTGAAATTGATGCAATTATTCATCTGGCAGAGTAATAAATTTCAGTTCTGCGGTGCCCAGCAGACCCTAGAGCAGAACAAACACTTTAATAAACCCGGGATGGGCCTTCCTGGAAGCTGGAATGTTGGGTTATTAAGGAGAGGAGCAGGTTTGGGAATGTTTAATAAACTATTACCTGATATTTCTTGCTTGAGACGTACCTCTCTGATTAGTAAATGTTTTCTGCTTGCTGATTAACTTTGTTTATTTCTTAATTAGGTTCAGCGCCGGCTGTCTCATGGCTCCCAAATAATTGTTTGATTAATGGGCGCAGATTTGCATTTTCATTAAGCCCCTCCCCCAGATTAACAGTGCCAGAACAGGCAGTTCTGGGCCATCAGAATGACAATTTTAGCCCGATAAATAATAACTGTTCTATTGATCAGGGATAACRGAGCAGATTCACGGCTGAGTCACGGAATTCTTGCTCCTGCTGGTGATGAAGGGGCTTTAATTGATTCCAGTTTGGGCATTGATTGGTGAGGGAGGGCTCCCAGTTGGGGAGTGGAGTCACCATTTTCAGGGATTGGGATGGGATGAGGATGGGATGAGGATGAGAAACAGGAATGGGATTTGATTGGGATGGAATGGGATGAGGATGAGAAATGGGAATGGGATTTGATGGGGTTGGGTAAAAGTCAAAGGGGAATGAGAATGGGGATGGGATGGGATTGATTGGGGAATGAGGAATGGGAATGRRRTGAGGACAGGAATGGGGACAAGGGCAGGAGGACAAATGGGGATGGAGATGGGGACAAGAACAGGGGTAGGAACAGGGATGGGACACASGGACAGRGAGRAGRACACGGCYRAGGAGCMGCTTWTCTGCTGATCCCAAGGGAAGGGAGACAATTCCCTGCTTGTGTCAGACAGCCTGAAACGTGCCTGGAGATGTTTTTTTTGGGGGGAAAACAAACCCTTTCCATATTCCCAGGGGACCTGCCAGGCTGTGGGGATGTCACCGTGGCGAGGCTGTCACCATGGCAGGGCTTTGTCACTCGCAGCTCTCCACAAGACCCCGTTGCTATATTT
>NW_026623572.1:341108-344519 GCF_030028575.1 Malurus melanocephalus
ATTTATTAGGACAATCTGATTTAGGCCCTGCTGACAAACGGGATGTTGCATTCCAGGACTTTATCCCAGGGGAATAAATAAACAAACAGAGCGCTGGAAACCTCATGAATTTTTTAAAGAGCTTATCAAAATCTTTTTTCTTTTTTTATTTCCCCCTTTTCCCACAAGGCAGAGTGGCTGAAAGGGGAAATATCCCCTCCATCTGCATTCCCAGCACTTCTTTTCCCTTCAATCCCTTAATCCTCTTCTTTCCAGCTTTAATCCACACGGTTGCCTCTTTCTTGTTGGGTTTTTTATTAATTCCCCCCACTCCAAATAATCACAAAAAYGACGCCAAGAGCTCCTCATTCAAACTCCACAAAAATCCCAATTACATCATCCCAGTTCCTATTTTTTTTCCCTTTTTTTACTCCTGGATTTGCAACCCCGGGGTGATCTTTGGGATTGCAGGCAGCAGGAATTGGACATCCATCAGTGCCTAGAAGAGCATTTCCCCCCTGGAGACATCCCTGTCACCGTCCGAGTTAATTAATGAGTTAATTAAGGAAAAGCGAGGCGGGAGAGGTGCAGCCCGCCGGGAATGTTTCCCGGGAGAGGCGGTGTCCTCATGGAATTCCCAAGGGATCGTGGCCACCGGCTGCTTCCCGGGGAAATGCCAGAATCGAGGAGGAGCATTGAGCAGCTCAGGGCCTCGAATTCCCATTCCAAAGGGAGATTTCCCGGTATTCRTGGCTGGGAATTCATTAATCCTTTYCAGCGCCTGGGGTGGTGTTGGGGATGACTCAAGTGGATCTGCTCCCAACCCTTCCAGATCCTAAAATTCATCCCTAAAAGCAATTAAAATACATCGGGAAAATTGCTCAGCCCCAATTTAGTTATTCCAGCTTGAGCTGTAATGCTGGAAATTGAATGTGGAAGAGAGGAAAGGCCAGCAGGAGCTCGTTATTCCAAAATTTTCCTTTTTCTGGGGTATTGTTCCCTTTCCTGCCCTGCCCGGCTCAGATGGAGCAGAGGAACCGAGAGCACGAGATTTGCTAATTATTGACTTTTAATCAAATGTTCCCTGATAACTCAGCCCAACTCCCAGTCCGGGAAAACCGGGATTGCAGGGACATTTTCCACCCACAGAGGAACACCCTGGGATGTCAACAGTGATATAAAAATGTGAATAAATGAAATGAGGCYCCTTATCCTGCCCTTCCCTGGTCATCACCTCCTCAGTAACTCAATGCTGCCTCATCCTCAGGGGAAGGCAAAGCCTCTGGAAAACCTTTGGGATGCTGCTCCAGCATCTGCCAAGGGAATTCTGGGGTCCAGCAGGAGAGAAATTCTCTTTCAGCCCCACCCTGCACTCCCCAGAGAAAAAGAAATCCCCTAAAAACTCGGATTTCCAATGCCAGAAGGCCCCAAATGTGACTTCAATCCCAAACTTGTTTTCCCACATCCCAGCTCATCATGGAGCGGAGCAAAAGCAGCAACCCATTTAAACTGGAGATTCTGACCTTTCTGCTGAGCATCTTTCCAGCCATCCCATTTCCAGCTTTTTTTTTTTTTTTTTTTTTTTTTTTTTTTTTTTTTTTTTTTTTTGGTGTGTGCTGGCACTTCCTAATCCTCCAAATGAGATTGGATGCAGCTTTTTTAATATGATAATGCACTGCATCCTCTTTTTCCCCCAACCCTCCCGAGCCCTTGGGTAATTAGAAGGTTTTTAAATGCCCAAAAATGAGGGGAGGARGGGACGGTCACTCCAATGTCCCCACACTCGTGGGGACCCAATGTTTGCCTTTTTCCAGTGAAAGCCACCCCAGTACCAGGCACTGGGAATTGCTGGCTCAGTTTTTCTGGATAAGGCYGGCACCAGGAACCTCCACAATCACTTTTGGCTCAAAATCTGGTGTCCCTGACGTAAGGATTTATCTGGGGACACTTCAGGCCAATGTCAAAAGTCCCTTGTCCATAACCTCGATATCCTTGGGACAAAAAACACCCTTCARACCCCACAGAACTGGGTCCTTCTGGGAGCAGGGACTGGGAATCGCTTCATTTACACCAYGGTCCATAAGGAAAAGAGATTTGATGTCTCAGGAGGATCCTGGAAAGCCAAATTTTATTCCAACAGATGAWGGTCGCAGGGGAAGGCACCCGTCAGGAGAGCTGGAATTGCTGGGGAGCCATGCTGGGAGGGGCTATCCCTGTTTTTTATAAAATCCAGGRTGGAATGGCTGGGTTTGGGGGGAATATGGGGCTGTTTGGAAGTTCTTGGATGGTGGGATGTGCTGAGCCTGTGGCARTTCTCATCTCCTGCCATTCCCGCASTTCCAGGACCTCATCAGGAGAGAGACAGTGGCCAAATCCAAGGAACCAAACACCGGGAGATGAAAATAGTACAAACCAGCTCCTCAGCCCCCAGGCTGGAGCTGAGGCAGCATTCCCAGTCTGGTTTCCTATGGAAACGAGCCCCGCGGTCCAGCCGCCTCCCCGCGCCTGCCTGGGGTGGTGTCGGGCGGCTCCTCGCACATCGCTGCTCCCTCATCCCTCACGGATCCTGCTTTTCCTCTGCGGGATTCATCCCTCCCCTCGTCTGAGGCATCCCCGGAGCTCCCCATCTCGGGTTCCAGAAATGGGGATCCCTGCGGGGGTTTTGGTTCCCTCCCCGTTACTCTGACACCCCGAAAATCCCGTGCTCCCATCCCGTGGCTGCGGCTTTGGGACAGAGATCCGCAGGCCGTGGAAGCGCTGCCTTATTCAGGTTCGGGCACAGGTCTTTTCTCCGGAGCTTTTTGGAATTCTTTCCTCACCTGGAGGGACTCGTTCTGTGCCACAGCCTGGAATGTTGAGGGATTGGGATCACAGCAAAGCCAGGTGTGGGGGTGGCGGGGTCCCAAATGCCACCAGCATCCCTTAAAAATCCCCCCCAGAGCTTAAAGTTGTCAAAAAAATAATCCCCCTCACTTTAATCTCTTTAGAACCATCGTTTTTTCTTATTCCCAGGGTCGGGAAGTTTTCAAATTAATTTTTAATTGATCAGAAGGCGGAAAAAAAAAATCACCACATATGCAAACACACACATTGATACATCCCGCGATATATTTATACGTATATTTATCTCGATATATTTAGCTATGATGTATTTATTTAGAACGCTTATTTAGGTAATTTATGTGCACTTGCATCTATATATGTATCAATATATGTATCTATATATGCATCTATATATGTATCTATGTATCTATCTATGTATCTATCTATGTATCTATATATGTATCTATATTTATTTATATATTTATATTTATCTTCATTAATAAATCAATTTATTTATATTTTAAATGCAGGTTTATTCCTTGCTGCTGTTCAATAATTCCCCGGCCGGTCCCGAGCGCCGGGAGGATGGAATCCGATTCCCGGGGGGGT
>NW_026623572.1:345129-348821 GCF_030028575.1 Malurus melanocephalus
AAAAAAAAACCCAAATTAGCAACCGAAAAATAAGAAAATAAACAACACCGCCAGCCTCACGCTCAAAAAGAATTTTAAAATAGGAGAAAAAAGGACAGCGAAGAGCCGGGGGAGAGGGTCTGGGAGACCCCGGCCCGCCGGGAATTGCGCGKGGGAAGCGGCGGCTGCGTGTGCGGGAAGTTGGGGGGCACCGGGTCCCCCCCGCGGCTTTGCGGGAGTTGATGTTCCCGCCTCAGCCCGGCAGGGATTTTTCGATGGTTTCTGCTGGATTTGGGAATGGTTTTGCTTYTCAGAGGGAGACAGGCAGGAGAGCTCTCCTCCTTCTCCTCCTCCTCCACCTCCTTCCCAGACTTTGTGCAGRAACATCTCTGCCAGGGAAATAGGGAATATAAGGGAACGCAATCYTTCCAGAAGCCTCTCCCCTATTTATCTTCTTCTTCCCACATCCATGCTGGCAACTTCGGGCAATATTTGAATAGGAAGTTAARGATGAGCAGGGAGAGCAGAGGCAGTTGCAGAACGGCGTGAAGGTAACCTTGAGCTGAGCCCTATAAACCCTGGCCTCCGYGAAGGCAGGATTAGAGAAACTTTGCTGGCAATCCAGAGCTGGGAATCACAGCCTGGCACTGGCAATCASAGCCCCGGGGTGCCCCCAGCCAGCCTGGCCCTGGCACCTTCTCATCCGGTGAGTGCCATAACCTTCCTTCCTCTGGGAATTTATCTGGGAATTATCCTTTATAAGGGRCTGTCCCTTCCCTGGGCTCGGGAAAGAGCTTTCCCTTGGAATATCCAACGCTGTTGAGCTCAAGGGGCTCCTCCAAGACAGCGTTTGTCAGCAGTTCTCAGGTTTTTTTTAATGTATATTATTATATTATAGATATTATTACCATTTATTGTGGGTTTATATACATTATAGCACATCCATTCTATATATTACTAGCAGACATTATGGGATTTATATTTATTATTTTATTCTCTCTATTATTAGCCCCTACCATGGTTTTTATGCACATTATGTTACAATATCCCATATATTAGTAGCAGCTATTGGGCCCAGGGGGTTTTGCTCAGGTTTTGGATGCTTTTCCCAAATCCTGGTGCCCAAGGAGCTGAGTCCAGCTGCAGATCTGTGGGGCTCATCCATGGCTGGATATCCCTGTCTTTTAGGGTCCTTGATGCATGGGATTCCCCTCACAGAGCCCTGGTCCCCTCACCACCCAGCTGGGATTTGAGGATGGTTTTCCTCTCCCAGAAAAAAAAAGCTTTGTTTTTCCTGGGGGATCTTTTCCCTCAGCACCTCCAGGCTCCCATCCAGAGCCACATTTCCCATGGCTGAKGAAGGATCCTTTTCTCCCCGTGTGAGATGCAGCCTCCACGGGTGTTCAGCATCATTCCCAGCCTGCTCCAGACCTCTGGAAAAACCTCTGCTTCTCCCATCCTCCACCCCCTTTGGACTAGCAGGGATTCAGTCCCTCTGGGCCATGCAGGGAGCTGTGGGATGGGATCTGTGCTGCCCAGCGTGTCAGCTCTCTCCAGAGCCAGGAACTCCTCCTGGGACTGGGGCAGGAGCGTGGGACAGCAGGATGTGCCCCGTGCTGAGGGATGAGCATCCCTGGGAACCGCAGATCCTCCCCTCCCTCCCCCTGGTGCAGCAGGATGCGAGGCAGAGTGGGCAGGGGAAGAAAGGAATCGGCTCTCCCGGGAAGGGAGGTTTGGGAGGAAGTGTTGCACGAAATCCTCCTTCTCACTCCATTACTGTCCGTGGGCTGAGGAAGGCATTGTCTGCTGCTGGAAAAGCTCGTTAGTTAATTGCCCCAGTGCTGCTGTAATCCCAGATTAACGAGGGTTGAGGGAAATCTCCACGGAGCAGGCCCGAGTGTGGGATTTACAGGCACWGAGGGTTCRGCCTTTCCCCWCCTGGGKGGTTTCATCCTGGACTGGATGTGCSGGGTGCTGCCATGGGAAGAGRTTTTGKTGGGGCTGAGCCACCCCCATGGGGGGGTCACACTTCCCATATTCCCCCCGATGGATCCCATCGTGGTCTATATGCGATTTAGGCTGCTCTGAGCACCACAAGTGGGGTTTGCAGGTGGGGTGCACCTGGATTTCCCTCGGGACCATCTCCCTTTGCTGTGTCCCATCACCTCCTGTGAATCCTGGAGCCAGGACCGGGCTCCAGTGCCCAAAACCTCGGGATGAAACCCTTTGGCTGCTGCGGGGTTTGTTCCCAGTCGTTAAGCACAAGGAGGAAAACAGCAGAGCCGTGGAATGAGGAGCTGTCAGGCTCGGGATGTGCAGGTGGCTGCGGCTCAGAAATGCTTTCCCACAGCCACAGGGACGTGCAGGTGTCCATGGATGGCTGTGCCGGGGTGTCCAGAGGATTTGGGGAGGATGTTCAGCACAGGGAGGGTCGTGCATACCCCAGGGATGGCTGCCAGCCCCTCCGCTGCCTCTGGAAAAGTCCATCCCGCAGATCCTAAACCTCCTTCTCCTCCGGGATTCGGGCGGCTCCGTCTTGGGGGAGCTCTGCTGAGCCAGCAGCTGGCTGGGATCCAGCTGTGCTTCCCCGGGGAGCAGCCCCGGCCTTCCTCCCKCCCTCCTCCTCCTCTCCCTTCAAGCTCCGGGTGGGATGCACATCCCGGCTCCCGAAATCCCATTGAAAACCGCCGCCGGATTTTGCAGACCGGGCACAAAACCCCCCGAGCGTGAGACATTGAAACTCCTCGGGTTAAACCCTGTCACAGACACTCAGCGTCCTCTGAAGGAATTACATCACCTTTTCCAAGGGCTGAAGTGTCGGGAGGGTGGGAAGAAGYGGGAGAGGGAATTTGGGAGCGCCCCTGGGTGTCGCTGAGACCCCGCCACCCGGGGTGGCCTCTCCCAAACGCGTGTCACCCGAAAATAGGGAATTAACGGGGAAATGGGGGTTTCTCAGCCTGGAAATGGGGTTGATGCCGGCAGCAGGAATGCTCAGGGAGGGATGCTGGAATCCGGCAGGGATTCGGTGGGGGAAGGTTGGGATCTTGCTCCCCAGCGCCCAAATTCAGCGAGCCCTGGGCCTAAAAGAGGGAGAATCCTGCTCTTTCCACAGCTCGGCAGAACCGCCAGACCCCTGGGGCTGCTGCAGATTAATTAATTAATGAAAACCCTAACGATGCTGGGGCACGGGGTGCATTTCAACGGGACAGCGGGTCCCGCGGCTGGATCCCCCGCCTCATTTCCCTCATCCCACCATTCCCCGGACCTTCTCCCTGCTGAAATCTCCGCAGTTCACGGCTATTTCCTTCCCTGCCTTCGGCAGCGCCGGGCGCTTTTTAAATGATTCATGGCTTAAACCATTTTTCTTTATGAGCTGCTTTTCACACTTGCGAGGGGAATTCAGCCTCCGAGAACCTGGAACGGGCTTTGATGGAATTGTGGGTGGAGGAGCAGAGCGTGAAGGAAAARCTCCCCATTTTCAGCTCTGCTCGGGCCATTGTGGAGTAGAATAAGCGGGGAAAGGAGCGGAGTCACGGAGATGGGATTACCTGGGAATTGGTGGCCTGAAGGCAGCGGCGTTTCTTTGCTTCTGGGGGCTGGAACAGCTCATTCCAGCTTGGATTTGCTCTAGGAGTCCCTGATCAGCAAATTCCCACTGCCAGGCGATGGCTGTGGGTCTGGATGGGGATGAGCATCCCTTGGGTGGGAATTGG
>NW_026623572.1:349096-357359 GCF_030028575.1 Malurus melanocephalus
CTCGATGTCATAATTAAAAATAGGGTTAAAGTTCCTTAAATCAGTTTGATTAGAGAAAATTGCCTTTCTGGAGGAGGCTGCAGGCCCTGGGCTTGCGTAGTTCTGTCCGGTTATTGGAATAAACCCAGGCAGGATCCATCCCGATGTTCCTGGATTTATTTATAGCTCAGCCCTGGCAGAAACGGGGCTGGTGCCCTGTGGGCTCYGTCCTCTGGAGAGCACGGGGAGCACTGAGAGGAGCTTGTGCAATTAGCACGACCTCGTTTCCGAGGAGCATTTTGCGGAATTTAATCAATCAGTCTGGGGCAGCCCCGAATGGATCCGTGATCCATYTGGTTCCCCCCAGAGCTCGATGCCCTGGGCAAGTGCTGAGACCATCGATAAATCCCCAGAAATATTTTAAAATCGATTTTCATCCATAACCAAAATCAGGTCCTTAATTCCAGTCCAAATTCCTCCACGGATTCCCAACCAGGAGGAAGATTTGCAAACCCCACTAAACGATTGGGGTAAAAACGGCACAAAAACCCACTGGAGATGGGAAAATCCTGCCCTGCGTTTCCAAATGGAGCCAAAAAAATTCCAAATGAGAGGTTTTCCCTTTCCATCCCTTGCTGGTTCGGTCTGTGGAAGGGATTTAGGAGCTCCACAGGCAAGCACAGGGCCTGGGGAAGTCTCACCCCTCAGAAAGGGGATCCGAATCCCTGGAATGAGCAGTGCACCTGGAAGCTGCTGAGTCAGCTGGTTTTGAGGCTTCCCCAGCGGAGGGGAGGCACAAATCCATTTCTCAGCAAAATGAAGGCAGAGAGGAGCTGAATAAATAAACTCAGCTTGGRTTTGGAGGCGGCTGACGGCTCCGTGTGCTCGGCTGGCCCCTGGGAGAGGCTCTGGAAGGCGCTGGATGTTCCAGACATGCCCTGCTGGGATGGAATCCTCCATTTCCTGCATCCCAGTTTATCCCAGTTTCATTCCCAGCCATCACTGTGTTTAAATTCAGCCCCACTCATCTCATTCACCATTTCTTTAAACAGCAAAAAAGGGYGAAAATCCATTTCCGCAGAGATGGAAAAGAGGATGGCAACTCCACCTGGGAGCTTGAGCCACCCAACCTTTTCCTGGGCAGCAATTCCAGTGCAGGACATTCCCAGGGATGGAGGCTGAAAGATTTGAGGGTGCCCAGTGTCCGTGGGTTTGTACTGGTGTCACTGGTGCCAGAGAGGACAGGAAGCTGCAGGAATCGCTCAGGGATGGAGGAACACGGGATTTTCTGGTGGTCCCTGCCCAAGTGAGTGGCTTTTGGTGACACCATGGCTCCAGTATCCCATGGCTTTTTCCCCTCCTGCATTTCCAGGCTCAGCAGGAGCGTTCCAGCGCTCCCAAGGGTGCTCTGAGGGGTGCAGGAGCTGCTCCCCGCCCCATCCCGTGTCCCAGTGGCGTGGGACCGAGGTCGGTACCTGCGTCACAGCCCTCCCGTGGGGTCACCCCATTGTTGTCACCAGGTCCCATCCCTCTGTGTTTCAGGCCCTGTTCTTTTTCCCTGTGATAAGAAATGCTAATGAGGGGGTGAAATCGGATATTCCCCGTCGCCTTCTGGTCCTAATGGAATTCTGGTGGTGGTTAATTTGCTGGTTTTAATGGGCYCATTGTTCTGCCGGGCTGCGGGAGCCACGTGAGGGTGCTTGGCCCTGCTCGGATGGGAGGTGGCGCCTGGGGACAGATGAACCTTGGGGCTCAATAATTACAGAGCCATTTGGAGACAAGCCCCAAATCCATAATTGATGGGCCCTTCATTCATCCCGCTCCCGCCGCTSCCGGAGCCGTTCTCACCTCCCCGCGCACAGAGGGATGGACAAACCTGGATAAATTCGGCAAATTATCGAGGATTTCCTTGGCCTGGGGACTGCTGACACCGCTCAGGGAGGTGGGTTGGGTGTGGAGGGATGCTCAGCTGGGGATCCCGGGGATGGGACCAGGATTTGGGCTCCTGGTGGGGCTGTGATGATGGGGAGCTGGGTAGCCTGATACTGGGATGAGGATTTTGGTCCTGCTGGGGCTGTGGTGATGGGGAGCTGGGTATCCCGGGGGTGGGATGAGGATTTTGGTCCTGCTGGGGCTGTGATGATGAAGAGCTGGGTATCCTGATCCTGGGATAAGGATTTTGGTTCTGGTGGGACCATGGTGATGGATGGTTTTGGCTTTTGGGACCATGGTGATGGATGAAGCTTGGAAACCATTCCCCCACCCTGGCTGGACCCACATCCTGGGAAATGTCGCCGCTGTGCTTTGTCTCTGGGTGCCAAAGGGGTCTGGGGGAGCAGRGAGGGATTCCCCAACCCTGGCATTGCCAGCCGGGGGGATTTTTCCCAAACTGCAGCTGCCAGGGGCTGGATCCCTCCCCCGGGATGCGAGCAGAGGGATGGGGCACAGCGGGTCACATCCGAGCGAGGGCTGGCGGATAAATCCCTCCRTTCCCTGCTGCCCCAGCAGTTTCCCGAGCAGCCGCCGCCGCAGCAGCCGCGGGGAGGCCGGGCTGAGGACGCTGCATTGCGCTGGCCGGGACCTGTCCCCGTTTGCTTCATTAGTTTGGATGACAAAGTGTGTCACCGCTGTCCCCCGGCCACGCCGCAGGCTGGGCTGGCACCGGCGCCGCTCCCGAGTGCGGCCCCGGAAAATGCGGGCAGCGGCGGGGGGGAGGGATGGAACCCCTGGGGACACGGTGACAAGTGATGGTGGTGGCAGTGGGGACCCGGGGTGGCTGGTCCCTCACCCCAGCTCTGCTGGATCCATCCTGGGAGCGCTGCTGAGATGCAGGGAATGGTGTTCTGGGATGCTTTCCGCATCTGTCAGATCCCCATTTCCACCCCCGTGTCGATACTGGGAGCGCTGGTGTCCATACTGGGAGCACTGGTGCCGGCTCCCTTTGCCGCCCCCGGCAGCCGGGAGCAGAGCCCATTATCTCCTCGAGACAATTAGCAGAAGCATTAATGGAATATATGCAAATGCGCAGTAATTGACCTGTGACTCCGCAGTTCATGATGGAGAAGGATGAGCTCCAGATGGCTTAATGAGAGTAATTTAAGCCCCTTCTTTATATGCTGTGCTGGAGCCTGGCAGGACCGACCCGGGGATGGCGGGGGGTGGTGGCACTGGGGACACCGGGGAGCAGGGACAGCAGGGACAGTCCTGGGGCTGCTCCGTTTGCTCCCAAACCACCCTGGGAAGGTGGATTTGTTCTGGCATAAAGGGAAGCCATAAAATGCTGAGCAGGAGCTCGGGTTGGGGCTGCTGTCCCCCCCGTGTCCCCTCCTCCCGGGCCGTGCCGCGGTGCCACCTGCACCCTGCCACATCCCGCACGTGGAACAACCCAAATGTCGAGCAGTCTCCTTGCTCGGCTGCTACTCCGAGCTTACTCAGCCTTTACTCCGGCTGTGTTGGCTCCAAGCAGGGCTGGGGAAGGGTCATTTTGTGTTGTGCCCCTCTGCTGCTCTGCCCCAACCTGTCCAGCCCTGAGCTCCGTGAAATTCCTGCGGCGGAGCCGGAGGTATCTGAATAACCACTCTGGGAAACCAAATTAAAATATTGATGCATAATTCATGCCATATGTTCCACCAATATTTTTTATTTAATCAACTGAAGACAGATGGCAGGAACATAGAGGCCATTAAACTAATGGCACTTTGTCTTTCCATTTATTTCCGTCTCCTTTCCTAAAATAAGACGAGGCCGTGACAGGCAGCACACCCCGGGCACGAGACCATTCCCGGCACACCGGGGGCATTTCCCACGTGGAGTTTTCTCGGGAAAACTGGAGCAAATCTTCCATAGCCAGGGAGGTTTGGAGGAGGGAAATCCCATGAGGGAACTCCAGCCTGTGGTTGTCAGCAGTTTCCACTGTCCTTTTTTCTGTCCTTCCCATTCCGAGGGCCATCAGGGACGGTCATGGTGTTCCTGGGACAGCAGGAACAGGTGGCAGGATGGGAATGGGGATGTTCCTGGCTGGAGGATAGAGGAGGTCATGGTGAAATCCTTCCTGGAGATATGAGGGATTGGGTTAGGGTTAGATTTAGGGCTGGGGCTAGGATTATGATTAGGATTAGACAGGGATGCCATGCTCCCATGGAATGTCCCAGCCCTGTGGGATGCTGGAATATCCACCATCAGCTTCGTCCCACCCCGCTGCCCCTCCAGGGATTTCACTTGTGATCTGCTGGCACAGAGATGTTTGGATCTAGGGGTGAAATGTGTTTTTGCAGTGGGTGTGTGCACAGCTCGCCCTCCCTGGGGTGAAATTGGGCKAAACAGGAAATTTTCCCCATCCCARAGCCATCCTGGAGCCCCTCCCCTGCACGTCCCAGAGATGTGCAGGCTCTGGGATTTGGGCTCACCCCACCAGCATCGCTCCCACTGCATCCATTACCCACTCGGGAGAGGTGGAATCGCCCCTTTCCAGGTCTGGCAGGCGATGGAGACTCCGTCTGTCCTTCCTCACCCCGCGGAGGGACAGGGCCACCATCCTCCGTGTCCGGGACACTTTGCCGAGTGTGCCTCTCTCTTTGACTTGCAGGTGCAGATTTCTTGCCCTGGGAGTGAGCTGAATGGGGTTCCCTTAGACAAAGGGTCCCAGGCAGCATTCCAGGCTCCGGGCGCGTCCAGGGACCTTCCATTCTTTGTCTGAAAGGGCAGCGGTGCCGTTCCCATTCGAGCGATGCCTGACGGAGCCGGTGCCGCCGGGAGCGAGGAGCTGCTGCGGCAGCTGATCGGCTTTCAAATCACCTTCAAACCTCGATTTCCTTAACATGATCCCTCCATCAGCGCAGTCCCCGGGGCACGGCCGGGGGGCTTTGCCGGGAAGAGAATAAACCGGGGCGGGAGGTGACAGCCAGCGCTGGGAACCCCCCGGCCACCACTGCGGGGACTCAAAATCCACCTCCCTCTGCGCTCCAGGACTTTTTTAGGGTCTGACCACAGCTTTGCACGAACTCGCCCCGCAGCCCTCACCCCATCTGCTCGCCGGGATTCGCCTCCAATCCAGGCGGGATTAAGCCCCGGCTCGGAGCATCCCTGGAGCCGCAGAGCAGCTTCCCCGCGGCGCCGGCTGCCGGGGAAGGGATGAAGACGCTATGGCCAAGCTTTTGCTAAAACTCCAGCGGTATTTTCGGCGCAAACCCGTGCGTTTCTTCACTCTGCTGGCCCTCTACCTGGCGGCCGGCAGTTTGGTTTTCCTGCATTCCGGTTTTTCCGGGGAGCCCACGGTGCCGGGGAGCCCTCGCAGCCCCGCGGCCGCCGAGGGGCCGGGGCTGCCCTACCTGGGGGTGATGCAGCTCAGCCGCGGCTTCAAGGCTGCGGCGACAATGCCGGCGGGGGCCCGGCGCCACGGCCCCTGGTTCAAAAGCACCTCCAAGGAGCCGTCGGAGCGGGGAAAATCCCGGGATAACGGCGGCCCCCGGAGCCGGGCGATCAGGGGCAGGAGCGGCCGCGAGAAGGAGGAGGACAGAGGTGAGAGCTGGGGACACGCGCGGGGGGGTTTCCCTGCTTTTTGTCCCTCCCAGGTTGGTCTCTGAGCTGTTTTTGAGTTGTGCATCCCCGCCGGGAGCAGCTTCCCGGGCAAACACCCCCAGGAAAAGTGCATTTMTCTATTTATTTATTAATTTWWAAACCCACGAGCACGTGCTGCWGRAGYGCCGAGGTTTTCTTCCCACATCCCAGGGGAATGCTCTGGGGAGCAGCACCTCGCTCTGGAGACCATCAGGCAGGATATTTTCAGAAGTTCCCTCTTCCCTCCTTCCTCTCCTCGCTCCCCAAATGCCAATAATCCACTTTGATTTTTCCATCTTCACTCTTTCCCCTGGTCCATAACCGAGCTCTGAGTCCCCCCTCGCTGTGACAGGAGATTTTGGGGGTGGCAGCTGAGGGAATGCTGTGCCCCATCTTCCTCCCACCCTTCAGCGCTGCCAGGGGCCAAACTCTGTTTCCATTCTGTTGGCCTGAACGAACACAAAATCCAGGTTTTTGTAGCTGCAGTGTGGCTGCAGGGGTTGGCTGTGATTCCCATGGAAGTGCAGGCAGGTCTGGGATGTGGCCTCTGGAGCCGGGAGATCCCTGCCTGGCTGTGGTGTGTGCGGTGCTGTCAAGTGGCTCCGTTATTAATGATCAAGGGTAAGCGAATGGAGTCGTTCCCATCGATTTTTAAAATGCCATCTATTTATCCTGGAGGCAGCCGGAGCGGCTCGTTCCGTGGGATTTGGGTGGCTGGGCTGGGGATGGGGCAGGAGATGTGGATGGAGAGAAGCAGCTTGGRAGCCAAAGTAAAAAATATTTTGTGGGTATACGGGAAAAACATGGGATTTTCTGCTAAAATTCTTCAGCAGGGGGTTCCCCCATTGTGACTCCGCTCTGAGTGGCCTCTGGGGTGTTTTGGTGGCCACATCACTCCGTTAATGCAAATGCACTTTAGTGCAGCCTCAGCAGATGGTCCCTGAGCCCAGGCTGTCTGTCCCCATAAAGACCCCAAGCAGTGCCCKTGTCCCCTGCCATATGTCCCGTGTGCTCCAAGATTAACCTCATCCACGAGGATGCTGGGCTCGGGATTTCTGGGCTTTAGCTGCTCCCAGGTGGTCTGGGAATATCATTTTCCCCTTGGAGCATCTTGGCAGCTCCTGAGAGTGATGGTGCAGAGGAATTCTGCGGTTTGAGAAGCCCCACGTGCTCCCGGTGTGGCTGGCGGAGCCTGGGGAGTACCCCCTCATTCCCTGCTCCTCTGGAACACCGGGATATCTGGCAGGAGCAGGCGGATTTAATGGCGCTGGTAATTAAGTGGGGACAGCTTAACGAGGCGGCTGCGGAGGCTCAGCCACGTGAAATCATTCCGGAGGGAATAGCGCTCCGAAAATCGGCTCTGGTTTGGAGCGTGATGTGCGGCTCCTCTTCCTCCTCTTCCTCCTCTTCCTCCTCTTCCTCCTCTTCCTCCTCCTCGCACTGCCAGGCAAAGGTGTGGGTGGAGAACAGCCCCGTGTCTGCCAGGGAGCGGCCTCATCCCCATGGGAATGCAAATCCCACGGGAAGGGGCATCTCCCACCTCCAGTCGGGCAGGATTTTAAGGCGGTGAAGCCGAGGGGGAGCAGGAACAGCCCCCAGACCTCARCCACATCCACCTCTGGTCCCTTCCCGGACATCTCTGGCCATTCCCACCTGTGACACAATCCCACGGGGAAGAGRAGACCACCAACCTCAGGCAGCCAGCTGGAGCCATCCCTGTATCCCTGTCTCCTGGGAAAATTGCATGTTTGGGGGAATTTATCAGCAATCACCAGGTGGATTTGTGTCTGCTCGCAGCGTGTTTCCAGCAGGCTCCAGAATTCCTCCTGGAGAGCTCCCCCTCTCCCTCCAAACCACATCAACCCCACCCTCCCCCTCTCAGCATCTCCCCCTTCGCCGGTGTCCTCGTCTCTCCCGAATTATTCCAGCTGGCTTCCCGATAAGTGGCAGCACGCATATGTCAGGGGCAATGGGTTGAAGGTAATGCACATCAGTCACCGGCTCCCTGAGTGTCTGGAGCCATCCAAACCCGCTGGATTTGTCACGGCTGGGATGCACTGACCTGCCAGGACCTGCTCAGACCCACAGGAATGCCGTGTGGGATATCTGGGAGTTACAGCTCCAGTGGTTAAAGAGATCCCACACATTTCTCTCCATCTTCCTCCTCCAGGCTGGGTTGGGAAGGCGGTTCCAGCACTGGTGGGGTTTGGGATGGGATGGGRTGGTTGGGAATGGGRCAGACTCTGGWTGAGGTGAGYTRGGTCAGGGMCCCYAAATGGGTGTGGAATGCAGGGAGGAGGTCAGGAGTATTATCCCAGAACGTGGTTTGGAATTGGAGTGACACAGTGGAAGAAATTCCTCCCTGGGAGGGTGCTGAGGCCCTGGAATAAAATTCCCAGAGAATCKGTGGCTGTGCCAGCCCTGGAAGTGTCCAAGGCCGGGCTGGATGGGGCTTGGAGCAACCCGGGAGAGTGTAAATTTGTTTTACCCACCTTGTGCAGAGGCTTGCTGAACCCAGAGTTCCCAAAGCAAACAAACAGGGAATGCTGCTGCTCATCCCTATTTCGGGAAAAATCAGGAGGGGTGGGATCAGTGACCCCCTGCCCTGTCTGCCCCCAGCCCGGTACATCGGCTGCTACGAGGACAACACCCGGCAGAGGACCCTGCGCGGGATGTCCTTCTTCGACTACAAGAAGATGACGGTGTTCCGTTGCCAGGACAACTGTGC
>NW_026623572.1:357669-365404 GCF_030028575.1 Malurus melanocephalus
CCACCTCCATGAATCCCTGTGTGCCATCTCCATTAATCCCTGTGTGCCACCTGTGTGAATCCCTGTGTGCCACCTCCATGAATCCCTGTGTGCCACCTCCATGAATCCCTGTGTGCCATCTCTATGAATCCCTGTGTGCCACCTGTGTGAATCCCTGTGTGCCATCTCTATGAATCCCTGTGTGCCATCTCCGTGAATCCCTGTGTGCCACCTGTGTGAATCCCTACATGCCATCTCCATGAATCCCTGTGTGCCACCTCTGTGAATCCATTTGTGCCACCTCCATGAATCCCTGCGTGCCACCTCCATGAATCCCTGTGTGCCATCTCCATGAATCCCTGTGTGCCACCTCTGTGAATCCATGTGTGCCATCTCCATGAATTCCTGCGTGCCATCTCCATGAATCCCTGCATGCCACATCCATGAAGCCCTGCACACAATTTCCATCAATCCCCATGCTGCATCCCCAGGAATTCCTGCACGCCATCCCAATCAATCCTTTCTCACCATCCCAATCAATCCTTTCTCACCATCCCAATCAATCCTTTCTCACCATCTCCATCAATCCTTTCCCGCTGTCTCCATCAATCCCTGCCCACCACCTCCATGAATCCCTGCACAGAGTTCCCATAAATCCTTTCCCATAGGATGGGATGGGATGGAATGGAATGGAATGGTCCCATAGGATAGAATGGAATGGAATGGAATAGAGTAGGATAAACTAGGATAGAATAGAATGATATTATAGGATATGATATGATCAATTAGGATATGATAGGATAGGAGGTAGGATGGAATGGAATGAAATAGAATGCAATTATATGATATGATAGATTAGGATATTATAGGAAAATAGGATAGGAGATAGGATGGAATATGATGGGATGGAGTGAAATGGTAGGATAGAATTGGCTAGGAAAGAATAAGGATAGGATTGAATTGCAGAATGGGACAGGATAATGGAAAAGATGGGATAGGATAGGATAGGATAGGATAGGATAGGATAGGATAGGATAGGATAGGATAGGATAGGATAGGATAGGATAGGATAGGATAGGATAGGATAGGATATTTTCAGTTGGAAGTTCCCTACAACAATCACCAGCTCTAAAACAAATCCCTGGAATGCAGTGCTGATCCNTGAGCGGTAGGGATGGTGACAGGCTCGGGGGCTCCGTGAATCCCTGTGTGCCACCTGCGTGAATCCCTGTGTGCCATCTCCATGAATCCCTGTGTGCCACCTGTGTGAATCCCTGTGTGTCACCTCCGTGAATCCCTGTGTGCCACCTCCATGAATCCCTGTGTGCCACCTCCGTGAATCCCTGTGTGCCATCTCCATGAATCCCTGTGTGCCATCTCCATGAATCCCTGTGTGCCACCTGTGTGAATCCCTGTGTGCCATCTCCGTGAATCCCTGTGTGCCATCTCCATGAATCCCTGTGTGCCATCTCCATGAATCCCTGTGTGTCACCTCTGTGAATCCCTGTGTGCCACCTCCGTGAATCCCTGTGTGCCATCTCCATGAATCCCTGCATGCCACATCCATGAAGCCCTGCACACAATTTCCATCAATCCCCATGCTGCATCCCCAGGAATTCCTGCACACCATCCCAATCAATCCTTTCTCACCATCCCAATCAATCCTTTCTCACCGTCTCCATCAATCCTTTCCCGCTGTCTCCATCAATCCCTGCCCACCACCTCCATGAATCCCTGCACAGAGTTCCCATAAATCCTTTCCCATAGGATAGAATGGAATGGAATGAAATGGAATGAAATTGAATAGAATAGAATGGAATAGAAGAATAGGATAGGGTAGAATAGAATAGAAATAGAATAGAATAGGATAGGATAGAATAAGATAGGATGGAATAGAACAGAATAGAACAGAATAATATTATAGGACATGATACGATCAATTAGGATATGATAGGATAGGAGATAGGATGGAATGGAATGAAATAGAATGGAATTATATGATATGATGTGATAGAATAGGATATTATAGGAAAATAGGAGATTGGATGTGATATGATGGAATAAAGTGGAATAATAGAGTAGAATAGACTAGAAAAGAATAAGGTCAGGATAGCATTGCAGAATGGGATAGGATAATGGAAAAGATGGGACAGGACAGGACAGGACGGGATAGGATAGGATAGGATAGGATAGGATAGGATAGGAATAGGATGGGATATTTTCAGTTGGAAGTTCCCTACAACAATCATCAGCCCTAAAACAAATCCCTGGAATGCAGTGCTGATCCCAGCACCGTCACGAGCAGAAATGCTCCTCCCAAACCCCCTGGAGCCGGGGGGATGTGCTGAGATCCCATCTCCCCCTCGGCAGGGGATACCTGTACGCTGGGCTGGAATTCGGGGCCGAGTGCTACTGCGGGCACAAGATCCAGGCGTCCAACGCCAGCGAATCCGAGTGCAACATGGAATGCAAGGGCGAGCGCAGCAACACCTGCGGCGGCATCAACCGCCTCTCCATCTACCGCCTGGAGCTGGCCCAGGAATCCGCCCGCAGGTGTAAGTTGGAGGCATCCATGTGGGTTTTCCCTGGAATGTGGGGATCTCCTCGTGGTGTTGGAGGGGTGATCCCGGTGTTCCTGTGCTGTTAGAGCTGGGTCATGGTTCCATGGAGAGCCTGGGAGTGTTTTATTCCTGGAAACATCAGGAATYGCCCTGTGGGGAATGCTGCCAGCTGGGGTTGGGTGGAATAAGAAATCCAGCTGGAGTTCAGGGAATATTTGTGAGACTTTAGATGGAGATTTCTTTCCAAATAGCCAAACAGGACCATCAGTGTGTCCAGTGTGGAAACGACATGAGGAAATTCCAGACAGGGCTGAGCATGCTCCCTCGTTTGGCTCMTAATTAGGCAGCTCTATAATTACCCACATTCCCTGCTCGTCTTTCCTCATATCTGAGGAATGGGCAAGAGGGAGGCAGCAGCCAGGAATGCACAGGGGCTGAGGGATGGGATCCCAATGCTGGGAAGGGCCAGAGCAAACCTGGCCCCGCTCTCCTTCCTGGCTTCAACCCTGGGATCACAGAGGGAAAAAAAATAACAAAAAAAATTATCCCTGATTTTGCTGCCAGGGTTTTGCTCCGTTTTTGCACCATCAGCAGCCAGATGATCCTCATCCAATGTGGCTGCACTGCCGGAGGGGCCAGGAGCCGTTGGAGCAGTCAGGAATGCCATGTCACACTGTCACACAGAGTGGCACTGGTGACATTTTTGGGGTGTCACTTGGGCCTCTGTCTCCGTCTCTCTTCCAGACGGAAGCGCGATATTCCGGGGGTGCTTCCGCCGGCCAGAAAACGTCTCCATCGCCCTGCCCGCCAGCCAGCTCATGCTCAACATGTCCGTGGATAAATGTGTGGATTTCTGCACAGAAAAGGTACTGGGATAAACTTCACTTCTTCGTCTTCGTTTCCATCGTCGTCATCAGGGTCACACCAGATTTGAACCCGGTTTAGGGACATGGTTTTTGTGTATCCRAACAGCAAAGGAATAAATGGATTTGTGTGAGGGGACAGGAAGCAGCAGCAACCCCAGGAAAATTTGGGATGGATCATCCCARAATTGCAGTTTGGGTTGGGAGGGATCTTTAAAGGCCACCACGGGGTTCTGCTCTGGTCCAAGGGTTCCATCCTGGGGCTTGGTGCCGGTGAGAAGGGAGGGGAAAGAATGGCAGTGGGAATTGCTGGAATGGGCTGAAAGGATGCAGAAAATGGTCTGGAACCATGCTGGAATAGGTTGGAAAGATACTGGAAATAAGGTGTGAGGATACTGGAATTGGAATGATTTTGGAATGGACTGGAATGATGCTGTAAAGGTCTGGAATGAGGCTAGAATGGGATGGGGTGATGCTGGAATGGCCTGGAACAATACTGGAATGTTCTGGAATCATGCTGGAATTGGGCCGGAAGGACGCTGGAATTGGGCCAGAAGGATGATGGAAATAAGGTGGAAGGATGCTGGGATGGTCTGGAATTAYGCTGGATTTGAAAGGATGCTGGAAAGGCCCTGGAATGATGCTGAAAATCATCTGGAATGATGGTGGAATTGGAAGGATGTTAGAATGGTCTGGAATGATGCTGGAATACTTTGGAATGGTCCTGGAGTGGTCAGGAATGGTCTGGAATGGTGCTGGAATGGTCTGGAATGATGGTGGAATTGGAAGGATGTTGGAATGGTGCTGGAATGGTTTGGAATGGTCCTGGAATGATCTGGAATGGTCTGGAATGGTCCTGGAATAGTTTGGAATGGTTCTGGAATGGTGCTGGAATGGTTTGGAATTATCTGGAATGGTGCTGGAAGGGTCTGGAATGATGGTGGAATTGGAAGGATGTTGGAATGGTGCTCAAATGGTTTGGAATGGTCCTGGAATGGTCTGGAATGATCTGGAACGGTCTGGAACAATGCTGGAATGGTCCTGAAATGGTCTTGGGACGGTTTGGAATGGTGCTGGAATGGTCTGGAATGGTCTGGAATGATGGTGGAATGGGAAGGGTTGGAATGGTCTGGAACAATGCTGGAATTGTCTGGAATGTTGCTCAAATGCTTTGAAATGGTTCTGGAATGGTCTGGAATTGTCTGGAAGGACATTACAACCACCCCACACCCCTCAGCGGGGCCGGGTGCATACGGGGGGTGACAGCTGTGTCCCGGGGGATGAGGACAGTGCCATTCCCTCCTCCCACCCCGCAGGAATTCCCGCTGGCAGCGCTGGCGGGCACCACGTGCCGCTGCGGCTTTCCCAGCACGCTGTTCCCGCTGCACGAGCGCGAGGACGAGCAGCTCTGCGCCCACAAATGCGCCGCCGAGGAGTTCGAGAGCTGCGGCTCCGACGAGTTCCTGCTCGTCTACCAGACCCAAGTGCAGGGTGAGCTTTTCCCCAGCYTTTTCCCGGGAATGCCAGCAGGGAGGGTGAGCTCCCAGAATCCTGTTAAAAGCCGATTTTTTTTTTAATTCCATGGGAAATGGATTTGCCCCCGGACAGGTTGGGATTGCTGCCTGACTCAGCTGCCTCTGGATGGGTTCCTCCTTCCCAGAGCTTCTCCCTGATCCTCTCTGTGATCCCATCCCTGCTATCCAGAGGGGACAAACTCCAGGGAAACATAAAGAGGGAAAAAAAAGCTGTCACCAGGTAGAAAATTCCCAAGAGGGTTCCTGTCCTCCAGCAGGACCGTGGAGCACAGGGAGAAGGGAAAACTGTTCCTGGGAAAGGAAACGGCTGAAGGGAGCGAGGGCCCAAATTTGGGTAGTTTTGGGTCAGAGCTGGTCAGTTTTGTCACAATCCTTTGGTGTTTGGGGCTGTGCTGGAAATGCTGCTCGTTGATCCATAAAAAAATCAGGAGCATTGCTTGACACAGGGATCATTGTTACTCACTCTTCACCAAGCATGGATCTGGAAATGACAGAAAATTTTTAGGATAAATCCTCCTTTAGGGTGTTTAGGACTCTTTGGGGTGTTCAGAACCCTTTGGGATGTCCCTCCATGCCTCAGGCAGGGCACCTTTCCCCATCCTCACCCCAATCCCGGCATTTTTCCGGGAGCAACAACATTTCCCAAGATATCCCAGTGGGAACAGCACCTTTCCACGCCACATTCCCGATATTTTCCCCTGCAGACAACCGCTGCATGGACAGGAGGTTCCTCCCCAGCCGGGCCAAGCAGTTGGTGGCCCTGGCCAGTTTCCCTGGAGCCGGGAACACGTGGGCCCGGCACCTGATCGAGTTGGCCACCGGCTTCTACACCGGCAGCTACTACTTCGACGGGTCCCTCTACAACAAAGGTGAGGTGACAACGCTGCCAGGGTGCCAGAGAGGCTGGGGACAGTGCTGGTGACATCCTGGGGTGCTGCAGAAAGYRGGGAGTGGAGCGGGGTGTGACCAGYGCTGCTCTATGGGGTGGTTTGGGGTGGAGGGTCCCGGTGAGAGAATTCATCCCTGAGAGCATGGGGAGGYSCTGGRATAAAATTCCCAGAGAAGCTGTGGCTGCCCCTGGATCCCTGGAAGTGTCCAGAGCCAGGCTGSACAGGGCTTGGAGCAATCTGGGATAGTGGAATATGTCTCTTTCCAACCCAAAGCATTTTGGGATTCTGATCCAAAGAGCTGCCCCCATTGCAGGGGGAGGGCCCAACACCCGTTCCCCCAATTTAGAACCACTCACAACAATTTTATCCAGMGAGCTTGAAGGATTCTCCTGTTATTCCTCCCCTTTTTGTGGCTTTGAGAGGAAATTCCCCATTCCTCCTCAGCTGTGGTGGAGTTGGGATCTGTGCCTGGGGCACCCACRTGGTCAGTGGGGTTTGTACCCAGGKTATTCCCWAAATCCCCATTTTCCCAACACCACAGGCAGCACATTCCCTCCAAATTCCTGCCAAATCCAGCCTTCCAGAGAGCAGATGCTCGGTGAGGGATGCTGTCCCAGCCCCCAGGGTGCAGCAGCATCCCAGGGAAGGGAAAAGCCGTGGCTGGGTTTTGTTCCTCCACCCGAGCGTGGGCTCCGCGTTCGTTCCCAGTCGRAGGGGCCGGGAGGTATCCAGGCAACGGGTGGATTTATCCATCCAAGAGCCAATTACACCTCTCTAATTGATGGGATATGGCTCCTTGCAGCTTTTCCCCCGCTCCAGGTGCATTCCAGGGGTTGGGATTGATGCTGGCTCAGCCCCATGATCTGTCCCCTCTCTGGACTCCCCCATGGCATCACCCCCACTTTGGGCTCATCTGCTGCCCCACAGTGATTTTCACTTCCTTTATTTCTTTAAAGGAAACAGACTTTAAACTGTGATTGGGAAGATTAAAGCCATGAAATCTGCTTTTGACCCCACTTGGCTGAGTGTGGCCAGGGAGGTGTCACCCTGAGGGGCCCCTGTGACTGCGAGCCACCCACTCATGAATTTTATGAGACTCATGACATGGGAAAATTAATTATTTCCATCTGGGAGAGGGATGCAAACCCTCCTTCACGCCCCAGCTGCTTTCATCYGAGTGGATTTTGCAACCTGATATCCCTGTGTCATTCCCTTTTGTGGAACCAGGGGATTGTTTGGGTTGGAAAAGCCCTCTGAGACCGAGGCTGCCAAGGCCACCATGTCCCCAAGTGCCACATCCACTCRGCTTTTAAACCCTTCCAGGGYGGAGGCTCCATCACTGCCATGCCAGGGACATTTAGGGTGGAGATATTTTCCCTGATATCCCATCTAMACCATCCCAGCACAGCTTGAGGCCATTTCCTTTAATCCTGTCCATTTTTCCCTGGGAACAGACCCCCATCCCGGCTGCCCCCTCCTCTCAGGGARTTGTGCAGAGCCAGAATTTTCCCCCTGAGCCTCTTTTCTCCGGGCTGAGCCCCTTCCCCAGCTCTGTTAACCCCAGCTCTGTCGGGGCAGGATTCAAGGGYGAGCGGGATCACTGGAGGAGCGGGAGGACCATTTGCATCAAGACCCACGAGAGTGGGCAGAAGGAGATCGAATCCTTCGACTCGGCCATCCTGCTCATCCGCAACCCCTACAAGGCCCTGATGGCCGAGTTCAACCGCAAATACGGGGGACACATCGGCTTCGCCGCCCACGCCCACTGGAAGGGCAAAGGTAGGGCTGGGAATCTGCTGGGAAGTGGCTGGGAAAGGCTGGATTTTGGTGTCCATGGGGGAATTTTGGGCTGTGACACCGTTTTGGGGCCGTCTCCTGATGCAATCTTGGATGGCAGAGGGCTTCTG
>NW_026623572.1:365824-384991 GCF_030028575.1 Malurus melanocephalus
CTGTCCTGGCTGCCCTGGCATCTCCCATCCCCAGAGTGACCACAGGGAGCGGTGGCAGCCCCCAGCCCGTCCCTATGGCCGAGGCAGTGTCCAGGTGTCRTTCCCACGTGTCCAGCCTCTGCCACCTTTCCCATGCACAGGCGGGTCCTGGTGGCTTCTTAATAACAGCAATTCCCAAATTGCTGCTGTGGGATTGACTTCATTGGAAAGAGTTAAAATGTTTCGCTTGATTGAACATCTGCTACCCTTAATTCTGGGTTTGTTTAAGGGGAGCTTTGGCTGCCGTGCCTGGGATGTGCCTGGATTTTGTTATCTCCATGTGCTCCCAGTGCCGGGGACAGCCCAGCCCTGCTCGTCCCATCCCATCCCATGGATCCCATCCCATCCCATAAAAACAGCAGGGTGTGGTGTCCCTCACTTCCTGAGCCTCATATCCCTGAGCTGGCATCGTCCCCCACCGTGGTGGTGTCTTGGTTGATTTTGTCCCCATCCAACTGTGGATAGAGCCAGGATTTGGGATCTCAGGGACCTTCTGAACCTTCCCAATCCCAATCCCAATTCCCAGTTTGTCCCAGACCTCGTGTCTGTGGGGGGAGGGAGGTCCAGAGGAGACCATTCCCTCCACCCCAGCGAGGACCTGTTTGGATGCACTTCAAAACACACATCACCAAATTCTTTCCAGAGGATGTATGGAGTAATTAGCTGATGGGTTAATTGTCGGGTTAATTAACCATTGCTGGGAAAGATGGAGATTTTTCCATTGCAGGGTTGGTGGCCCCATTCCCAACTGGAGAGGGCCCCTGAACATGGAGCATGAGGGTCCCATTCCCAGCCTTCCCTGCAGCCCAGCTGTCCTAATTATTTCCTTCTCCCAATAACTAATTTTGGGGAAAATTTAGGGAAAAAAATTTTAAAAAGCCATGTCTTATCTCCAGCCTCACCTCTAGTGCTGCAGGGCTGTTTTCCCATTTTTCCCCAGCCCATTCCCGTTCTGCAGGGGCCAAACCCCTGTTTGGTTCCGTGGCATTAATTTTACAACAACCCTGGAGCGGCTCCAAAGCCAAGTTTTCCRCGCTGTGAATCRTCCTRGATCCGTTTAATGGAACACATCCCRCAGTTAAYGATCCCTCGGGGAATTAAACCYGGTCCAGCTGCTAATCATCCCTCGGTTTTGCAGGAAGGACATGAGGGAGAGGACACGGAGCTTTTCCACGGCGTGGCTGATTATCGACGTTTGATTATTGATTTCACCCCCTTTTTACCACCAATTCAAACAGCGGGATCAATTAACCAGAAGGATAATTGAGATATCCYAGCTGGAATGGGAAAGGATACAAGGAACAGCTACTCACATCCTTTTCTGCTTTTTTTTTCGTAGAGTGGCCGGAGTTTGTGGCCAACTACGCTCCGTGGTGGGCAACGCACACGCTGGACTGGCTGCGCTACGGCAAGAAGGTGCTGGTGGTGCACTTCGAGGACCTCAAACGGGACCTGTTCGTGCAGCTGCAGAGGATGGTGGGGCTGCTGGGCGTGCCAGCCTGCGAGGACAGGCTGCTGTGCGTGGAGGGACAGAAGGACGGCAACTTCAAGCGCTCGGGGCTGCGGAAACTGGAGTACGACCCCTACACGCCCGAGATGAGGAAAGCCATCAGYGGCTACATCCGAACCGTGGACGCCGCGCTCAAGCTGCGCAACCTCTCGGGGGTTCCTGAGGATTATTACCCCAGATGATGGTGATCTTGGTGGCCTGGGGGTGGCCCGGTGCTCCCTGGCCTCTGCCTAATTCCACCCAGTGGGTGGCTCCTCTTTTAACCCCCCTTGTGCCGCTGTCGTAGCTGTCGCTCGCTCCCTGCATGAGCCGCCAAAGGTCCCCCCGGCCACCGCTGAGCTTCTCTGCCGACCCCGGCACGGGGACATGGGTGCCTTCGCTGCCCTGGGGTCCCTGCTCTCCTTCTGGCCCTCCTGGGAAGGGCGATGGGATGTTTGGGGTCCCCTCGTGCTGTCCTGGGGATGCCACACCCGACTCACCCAGAGCTGAGCTCCCTGGGGTGCGTGTCCCAAAAATCCCAGCCCGGGAAGGATTCCCCATGTCCTGGGATGGAATCTTCATCCTTCCCAGGGGAGGGAGGATGGACTGAGGGGGTGGCACCATGTGGGTGATGCTCCCATGGATCCACCTGAGGTTATGGGATGGGGAAGGCTGTGCTGTGCTGTGCCCCCACACAAGGCGGCTGCGGCCCCTTGAGCCATCCCGTGGCTCCCTGAAAATTCCCTGGAATTCCTCAGCCACAGCACTGGGAAAAATTGCTGCTCCAGCCCCTGGGAGATCCCCACCAGGGTGGCTGCAGGTGGAAGCTGCCCTTCCCTGTGGATTCTGCTCCAGTGGGGGATGTTTTCCCTGGACAGAGGAGCTGTCAGGACCCACAAGCTCATCCAGGCCTCATGAGCCAGAACAGCCCCCAGGAGCATTTTGGGGGTGCCAGAAGCAGTTTTTGGGGTCAGAAACGGAGTCCACCCTCTGATCCAGCAGCACCCAACCCCGCCATGGGGAGCAAACCCCGGGGCTGAGCTTTGGGGTGTCCCAAAGCCAAACCAAAGGATCCCACACGCCGGGAACGTGCCGATTTCCAGGCTGGCTTCACGCACAGCTGCATGTGGTCCCTGGCTGTCCCCTCATCCCACGCCACCCTCCCCATCCTGGCTTTGCCCTCAGTGAGCTCCCCAAAGCTCCCCAAMGCCCTGCCAGACCCCCTTGGATGTAGGTGCAAAAGCCATAAATCGTGCGCAGCCTTTTCTAGAGTTAGCGATTCACCAAACGGCTTTTACCGCTCAATCCCGATAGAAACGCGGGCACAGGTCGAACCCAGAGACCTCTCTCGGTCTCTGTTCCAAGAGAGAAGAAAATCCCCAGAGTAAAAAAAAAAAAAAAAAAGGAGAATTTCAATAAAAATCTATTTTTCTAACGTGCGTGCGGAGCAGAGCTGGGCTGGGGGGGCTCCTGCTCTCCTGGTTTTTTGGGAGAGTGGGTTTTTTTTGGGATTGAGGGCGGCAGGAATGGAGCTGAGCCTGTGTTCCTTTTCTCACTGGGTTGTCTACCTCAGACAGAATGAACTCTCAGGGCATCCCAGCTATTAAAGGAGGGGTTTTGTTGCTGTTCCACCTCCCCCGTGTGTTTGTGGGGTCACCTGAGTGCCCCCAACCCATCCCACACCGGGGATGTGGCAGTGAGGGGAGAACACCTCCTCTCCCCTTTGATCCCTTTAATTAATTTCTGTGCTTAAATCCATTAATGGGCATTGAAATCCCATTTATGTCATTTCTGTATTGGCAACGCCACCGAAGTGGCTCCTTTTTGGGAGCTTTGGTCCCTGCAGAGTGTCCTTTAAAGGCAGGTTTAATGGGATGTGTGGTGGGAATGGGGAGATTCACCTCAGGATTTATTCCTGACCTTCCTCAGCACCAGAGTGAGAGCTCGGTGCGATTTATTCTGGACTTGGTGAAATTCCCTTTTTTTTTATTTTTTTTTAGCAGTGATGAAGCATCACATTGGGCTTGATTTGATCTGACAGGCCTGGCTGCCAAAGGGGCAGCGCTCCCTCCGCTCCTCGGAAGTAATTAACCCCCCAAAGCCAATTAATCGGCGAGATAAAGCAATTAAGGGATGACATCRCGTGCGGGCGCTCAGAGCCTGGGCTGCACCTCGGGACGAGGGAGGGGAGGACACCCCACATCCACACCTCCACAAACCCCACAAAAAAAATCTGGGAATCTCCCCCAGCCATCAGCAGGATCAATTTTACCTCTTCCTTTTATTGTCCCCKGCTTTTATTGCACCGCAATTGCTTTTATTTAAATTTAAACCGCACTGAAATGGAGCAGTTGGAAGATATTATGATGATATTACGGAGAGCTGCACATCTGGCTGCACCTCTGGATTATGGGATCCCCCTTTCCCCTCATCCCACTGACGCAGGAGCAGCTTCCCCCTCCTGCACGCACAGCTCAKGCTGCAGCTCCGTGCTCTGATTTATTCTGATTATTTTGATTTTTTTTTTTTTATTTCTTAAATGCTGGGCTGTATTTCAACCGCGTGGGACTGGCACGCAAGGATAAAATCCCTATTCCCCCCTCTGGAAAAAAGGAGCCAAACCATCCTTCCTGCATCGCTTTCCTGGGGAAAGCTCTTGACATTTAATCGCCTCCTCGGTGCCCGGGGGAGGCAGCACTCAGCTTTTCCGTGAGGATTTGAAAAGCTGGGAATCTTTCTGCTTGACTCGGCTCAAGCATCCCTGTGTGGGCAGGGTGGGGCTGAGAGGACCCTGACCTCCCTTTTTCCGTGGATTCCTGCAGGGAAATTCATCTATTTTTGGCAATCTCGCATCCCTGGGAGCGTTTTTCTGCATCCTCCTCTTTCCTGGGCTGGATGGGTTGCTCGGCTGTTGCCRTGGTAACGGCGTCTGCACCAAAAGCGCCCGCATTTCCCCCAATTTTGGGTGGGTTTTGTGCTCGCTGGTCCCTGGGATGCAGGAGATGATGCTGGAGATGATTCCAAGCGTGGATCCGGGCCAGGATCCCTCCCTGGTGGGTGATCCTTTGGGGTGAATTCAGGGGGTTTTGGGCAATGCCCCCCGTGATGAAAGCAATGCTGTGGGGCTCAGACAGAAGGAGTTCCCCTTTTTCCCCAATTAAATCCCCTGAAGTTCCTGCTGACTTCAAAAATAAAAAGGGAAATCGCCCCACTCAGCAGCAGCACTTCCACAAAAACCCCATAATGAGGAGATGTGCCATAAATCTGAGAGCAGCCATCCCCATCCCTGACAAAACCAACAGGTTTGTGTATCAGCTTGGCTGTTTCCCCTAAAATTTACAGCTGACAGCGTGCCTGAGCACAGCAGGGATAATTCAAACCTGGCTCCAACCTCTGAGCAAAGGGAGAGGGGAACACATTTATTCCCTTTTTATTTTTTTTTTAATTTTAAATTTAATTCCAATTCCAAATAAAGCCAGTGATTTACGGGAGAGGGAAAGCACAGCTTTATTTTAGGGMCGTGACAGCCAAGTGAAAAAGAGCTGTCATTAAGGATGGTAACACAATCCACGGGAATGGGGTTTGGTGTATTCCYGAGTGATTTCTCCCAGGAAACGAGAGCCAGCCCCGTGTTTGGGGTGGGGGATAAATCCTTGGTGATTCCCAGCAGATCCCAGTGGGCTGTGACACCTTCACTGGGGTCTGGGGGGGGCTGAACCCCACAAAACAGTGGGGTTCTGGGATAGGGAGATGTGGGGTCACTTGGAATGGGGTTTGGGGCTGTGGTTTGGGGTCCAGAGGTGTGGAGTGGGGATTCTGAGCTGAGGGATGGACATGGGGGTCCTGGGCTGAAATTTTGGTCACAGAGTTTGGGATAAAGGTCCTGGATGAGGTTTGGGATCCCAAGGCCGGGAATGGGGGCACTGGAATGGGTTTTGGTGCCAGCTCCAAAGCCTGAAGCTCTTCCCCACAATCCCTGACCTACCCTAAAATCCTGATCCTCTCTCCTAATCCCATATTCCAYGGGGATGGCGCTGGCTCTGCATCCCGCTCACCCCACAATTCCGATTCCCAGGCACCAAACACAACTGCATCCCAATTCCACCGATTTCTGCCCCAAAAGGAAGAGCTGCAGCTCCCACCCAGCCCCTTTTCCTTTTCCTGGATGCCAATTCCAGTCGGTGCACGTTCCCCTGGAGCTGCCCGCGGTCATTAACCTCCCGCTGCCGTTAATCAAGAGGACTTTGTTAATTAACAGCTAAGGACGTCTCCAGCCGAGCAGCGCAGGGGCCGCACCGGGGTCACCGGGACACATCCGAGGATGCTCCATTTGACAGATCTGAGCTTCCCAACACCGAGGGRGAGAGCAGCCCCCTCCCCTCCGTGACCAAAATATCCAACACCACAAAAAAAAAAAAATCCATGGAAAGCTGACAGGAGATTCCGAGGCTGCAGCTCCTGCAGTATTTTGGGAATATCGGAGGAATCAGGGCAATACTGAGCGGCGTTTCTTCGCCACTCTGCCAAAAAGGAAAGAAAAGCCTGGCTGAGGAGGCTGAAGTTTTCTCAGGAATGTTTTTTTTCCCCTGTTTTCCCTTTTATAGGCACATAAAAATGTGCATTTTTAGCRCTCCCTGGGTGATCTGTTTGCCGCCTGTCTCAGCGGGTGACGGGAAGAGAAATCACTGACGCTCCATGGGGATCTCAATCCAAAGCTTACGGGGTCCAGCAGGAAAATCCCAGAGGATTTTTCCTTTCTTTTCCCCATCCTCACCCCAAACCTGGCCAGGATGAGGAGACCCAGGAACAAGAGGGGCCGGAACAGCAGTGCTGGTGTTGGGGTTGAGCATTTGGAGCCCTGTGGGGAAGCAGAATCCGACCCCTTCCCCACGTCCCTGTTCCCCCCAAAACAGCCTCAAGGATGAGGGGGTCTGCGGGATGCAGGAGGCGGTGGGATGCAGACAGATTCCACAGATCCCACAGACAGATCCCACAGACAGATCCCACAGAAAGATCCCACAGAAAGGTCTCACATGTGGACACGAGGAAAATTCCTCTTTTCTCCCCATAAATTCCTCTTTTTTCCCCTAAAGGACCATCTGGTCTTTCCAGGGATGAATACAAGTGGGAATCCCACAAGGATCATCCATCCTAAAGCTCATCCAAGAGGTTCAGACCCCACCTCAGTCACTCAAGCCCAATCCCTCTGCTCCTGAGCTCTTTCCACAATCCCAAATCCAGCACCGGGGATCAGGAATACACACAGTGACAAACCCTGGGTTCCTTCTTGCTCCACACACCGAGGTATTTGTCTGAAAAACAGAGATTTTATTAAATAAGCAAACGGCTACAAAATCAAACTCAAATATTTGGGAAACTTGGGATTCCCAAGCTGCCATTAMAGCGAGGATTTAACCCCAGGGTAAGTACCAAGGCACTGCTTTTTTTTTTGGGAAAGCTGGAGCWATAACAGATGGGCTTAGAAAAAAACACCCACTGGAATTAGTGAGGAGCATCCCGACCCCAGCACGGACCCGAGCGGCAGTGGGATGGCATCCTGTCCTCGAGGCTTCATCCCACTGTTCCCACATCCAAGGATGGGGCAGGGGAGCCCAGGCTGCTCCAAACCCTGAGCCCAAAAACGCCCCAGTGGCTGCTGGCTCCGGGTAAATTCAGCTCCCACTGTTCCCCAAATGGATTCTCTGCAGGTTCTGTGTGTCCCTGTCACCGCCCCGTCTGTCCTATCCCACTCTTTATAGGATCACGGCAGCCTTCCAGCAGAATTAATTAATAAATTCTGGGGGAGATGAGCAAGAGGAGCYTCCTCCCACCACCAACGAGGCCCGGCAGCCTCCTCAGGCACAGCATCTTCCACGGGCACGGATCCTGTACGGGATTTTGGGGGAAATCCTCTGCGGATCAGGGCTGGGGGTTGCCCTGGGATTTCAGGTGGTCAGCGCTCCTTAGGGAAGTGGGCAGATCCCAACCCCAGGAGATTCCGAGACAATCCAGGTGCTGAGTGTCCCCTCACACTGAGGAGGGGATCAAGGCGGGGCGGGCAGGCAGCGCCGGGGCGGAGAGGACGCCGGATAATCCGTCTGAAATCCCAAAATCCAGCTCCCGCCGCAGCATCCGCTCTGATCCGCGACGTTTCTGCGGCTCAATTACCGGGGCTTTACTCGTACCTGCGGCTGGCACGATCTGCTGCCTGCAAAGAGCTCCCTGTCTTTTCCTGGGAGCTGCCTCTCCTGTTTTTTTTTTTTTTTAATTTTTGTTTTCCATTTTCTAATTTCCAGTGAAAGCTATAAATAAATATTTCAGCCTTTGTGGCCTCCTGGGGGCAGAACAACGCTTCAAACCATGCACAATGTCCTCCTGAAATGTCCACAGTGCCACTGGGACTGCCCTAAACCCAAATCCAGGGATTTCTCGCTTTCCTGGGAGTGACAGGCTGGGGGTGACACATAAACGAGGGTGACACCGGTGTTGTGGTGAAGGAGCCCTRATGGAGAAGGAGCTCCCAAATCAACAGGGTGTGAAATTGGATGGAGGGGGTGGCTCAGTCCATCCTTTGCTGCAGAGATTGGTGTGGGGCAGGGGGATTTCCCACGAGATTCCCAGAGTTTTCCAAGATGGGAAAGAGAAAATCATCCCATAGAACCCACTGGTCCCGGCTGGTGACGGAGCCACACCCCTCCGGATGCAGGAGGGAACAGCAGATCCTCCCCAGGAGCTCATTCCCAGYTCGTGGATCTGTTCCTGGTCCCAGACATCCAACAGCTCTGCAGAACGTACCGTGTGGAATGCGCCCATCAAAGGCACAGTCAAAAACGCATTTCAAATTGGCTTTTCCTGCTTTTTTTCTCCCAGTTTTCCATGCTGGTGACTCTGTGCGTGAGCCCAGTCCCCAGGCTGGCAGGTGGCCCTGGCTCTGGGTCACTTAGGAGATATTTGAGATGTCCCAGTTCTTYGAGGCGGGATATTCCAACCCCAAAAGAGTCACAAACGTCTTGGTCTTGTACCAAAATACCTCAAAGATTTACCACAAGGGGACAGAGGAGTGTCACCAGCCTGGACATGGCCAGGATGCCATTCCAGACATCCYCCACCCCACCATGGTCTCTGAGAACACCAGGAAAGCCCTTCCCAAGGGAATGTCAAAGTGGGATGGGAACGCCCTAAAGTGTTTTCCGAGTTTGGGGTAAGGATTTTTGCAATCCCACACAAAATCAAGGGTGGTTGTGTCTTCTCCATCCTTTGGGGATCCCCATCCTCTGCCAGCCTCCAGTCAAAATTGGGCTGTAGGACAGTGCTGCATGGTGCTTGACCCACACCATGGCCACCACAGCGGTGGTCACTGTCACAGCAGTGGCCATGGCCAATACCAGAGGCCTCCATCCCTCCTTCAGGCCGATTTTAAACAACTGTTGTCTCCTTCTCGGTCATGGAGGAGATCTTGGAGAAGCTCCTGTGCACGATGCTGGAATGTCCCGTCTCCTCGCTGAGGGCATTCACCAGCCTGGACAGCAGGGTCACCTTGAACTTCTTGAAGTCCTGGCCCATGAAGACGTAGAGCACGGGGTTCATGCAGCTGTTGGAGGCCGCCAGTGCTGTGGTGAGGGGGATGCTGACCTCAAACACGGACCAGGGCACCGTGTCGGGCACCGTCTCCAGCAGGTTCACCAGGTGGTAGGGACTCCAGCAGAGGAAGAAGGTGACAATGATGGTGACGATGATCTTGAAGGGCTTCTTGGACTTGGCCAGGCGGTTGCGGCGCAGGTTGAGGACGATGGCCACGTAGCAGAAGGTGATGATGGTGATGGGRATGACGTAGCCGGCCAGGAACCTGGTGACGTTCACCGTGCGGTGCCTCATCAGGGCCAGCCCTTCGTAGGATTTGTTCCTGGACAGGGAGAAGTTGCTGAAGCAAATCACGGAGCTGCGGGTCTGCGCCGTGTCMCGGAAGACGAGCGAGGGGCAGCTCATGACGATGCCCACGGTCCAGATGACCAGACAAACCCCGTAGGCCAGGTTGGTGGAGCGGTGGTTCTGCGACCACACCGGGAACACCACGGACACGTAGCGGTCGAAGCTGATGGTGGTGAGCAGCAGGACGCTGGTGTACATGTTGAGGATGAGGAGGAAGGAGTTGAGCTTGCACATGACGGTGCCGAAGATCCAGTGGTAGCTCATGGCCGTGTAGGCGATGTTGATGGGCAGGAAAATGTTGAAGAGAAAGTCGGCCACGGCCAGGTTGAGGAACCACACGGCGTTGACCGACTTCTTCATCTTGAGGGTGATGATGGCGATGACAAGGCCGTTGCCCAGGATGCCCAGCACGCAGGACACGCTGTAGATGACCACGGACACGATCCTGGCGATGTCCTTGGGGTCGTGGGATGGGTCGGCCCACACGCTGCCCGTGTCCTCGTAGGTGTAGTCCTGGTAGTCGCTGTAGTTACTGATGCTGTCTGAGTAATCGGACAGGTTGGGCAGCGCCATGGTCCACACGGATTGTTTTCTGATTGTTTTCCCCTGCTGAGCAAACACTTGGTGTTAATCACGGCCAGGAGAGAGGGAGGGACAATCCCTGAGTGTGGGAATTGGGGACAGGGAGCAGGGGGACAAAGCACACAGGAATGGGGGATTCCATGGGAGATCCCAAATCAGATGCTCCCGCAGCTCCTCGCTGGTTTCCACCCCCAGCCGTGAGACATCAGGACGTGATTCAGTCCCTCAGCTCCACCAGGATGTGGCTGCAGCCTCATCCTGCAAAAAGCTTGATCACCCGCCTACTTCCAGGGGAAAAACCGGGATAATGCTCATTAACAGCTCATCGGGAGCTCTGAGACCTTCCAATCTGCAACAGATTATGGCCTTTCTCTTTTCTTTTTGTCCTGAGTTGGACTGGAAACCCAACGGGAAGCTCCCCCCACATTCCACCGATTCCAGGCACACTCTCACCTTTCTGTCACGATTGGAGACAGGTGACAATTCAGTGTCCCAGGGCACCACGGCAGCTCCCTCCACACCGGCCTAAGGAACGAGCTGAAACATTAAAGCCAGGATCAAAGAGAGGTCACTCACCCCCCGATGTGGGGTTCAGGGAGGAAACCCATTCAAGGTGTGGCCATAATTAACCCTCCCTCAGGGGCTGTGCTGGCTTAGGGACCCWCCTCAACACCAGTCTGGGGAAATTGGGGTCCTGCCATGATCCCAGCGTTTTTTGGGATAATCCAGGACAGAATTCCCTTCCTGTACCCTCTGTAGGAGCACCCAACATGAGCAGCATCCACAGGTACACACGAGGAACCAAACCATGAGCCACAGGTTACCACAAAAAATTAAAAATAGAAATGAGGTACCCTTTATCTGCAGGAGCTGTTTTACATCCTGGGCTTTCATAGAGTGCTTTTCCTGATTCAATCAGTGCCCTGTGTGCTTAAAAGTGCTAATTTTGGTCATCTACAAAGTTTGCCATTGTCACAGTTCAAGTTCCAGAGCCTGGATTGAGAGGTTCAACCACTCCCCGCTGTGAATGTGGCTCAGGGGGGATTAAAACCAAATACCCCCAAACCTGAGWGAGCTCTGGCACGAGGAGCAAGAGYCSCAGCATGGAACATCCCACCCGGACRTGTCCTCATGGGAGGGACGTGGYTCTGCCCACCCMGGSACCCTCCCTGTTCCCRAAGGTCCYGAGCATTGCCCTCCCACCAGCCCTGCTTTGAAATTCCCATGGTGTTTGTGTTGGAAGCTATTGTTTCTCCCTGGGCTTTTCCTGCTGTTCCTTCCTGCCATTGCTGCTGCAGAGTCCCTGGCCGGGGGTGAAATCCCACCCCGTCACCTCCCCCTGGCCCAGCTCCGGGGGACGAGAACAAATGAGGTTTCAGTGCAAGGCCTGGGAATGAGCTGGGGCTGGGAAAAGGCCTTGTCCCAGGAAAACCTCGATGGGCAGAGAGGTGAATTAAAGTCAATGATCCGGTGGAAGGAACAGAATCAGCAGAACTGACACTCACAGAGATGTTAAGGTTAATTAATGGGTCTTTGCTTTATGGAACAGGGATTTTCAGGTCATCCCCTGTGCAAAGGCAGAGCCCCAGAAAAAGGTGGGGGAGCCCAGAACCTCCGGTCCACCCCACCCCATTGCCTCATCTCACCACACCCTATTGCATCATATCCCATCCCATCCCATCCCATCCCATCCCATCCCATCCCATCCCATCCCATCCCATCATTCAGAGAGCCCCAAAACTCCCTGGACTTGCTCTACCACCACCATTTCTACTGTGGTGTCATCCATGGGGTCACTCTGACCCCAAATTTAACCCCTGTTCTGTGGGACAAGAGAAATTCCCACTCCTTTCCCCGCTGTGTCCACTCCCATGTTTTTAATGCAAAATCCTCCCATTATTATTATTAYAATTGCTGATCCTGATGACTTTCAGCTCACTCCAAAGCTCTGTTTATTGGATTATTTATTTGAATTCTCTGTTAATTTTGCTCTGCCCGGTTGGGCCTCTGTGTTCCCAGCTGGGATGAGGTTGGCAGAGAGCAATGGGAACACCAGGGTTCTGCTTCCCCATGGGATTTGGCAGAGGAAGGGCTCCTTTCTGGGGCTCATGAGGAGCAATCCCAAACCCCACAGCAGCAGCAGRCAGCTGCCAATCCCACCATGAACATTCCAGATGGCTCCGGGCACCGGGGGCAGGATGGGCACCAGGAGCCCWGACCTGCTGGAAAATCATCCAGCAAACTCCCACCTGCCTCCCCAAAACCCTCCCAAAAATTTAGAGCCTCAGGGGCAGCGGCATGAAACCTCCTCATTTCTAAAAAAAAAAAACTCCACAGTCTGGGAAAAAAAAATCCACATAGTACCAAGAGTGTTTCACTGTTCCTCTCCGGCCTGAAAATTCCCGGCTCGAGCCAAAACCACTGTTCTCCCTTGAATCTATTCATCTTTGTCCTCCTACCTCCACAAAAACGAGCAGAGGATTTGCCCAAAATAGCCTTTTCTCCGTCATTCCCGCAGCTGTGTTTGTCTTGGTACCCAGGGAAGGCCGGGTGGGATTCCCGACGGGCGGCTCAGGCACCGGCAGCATCCCGGCACAAACYGGGGGGAGGATGAGGTCAGGGATGTTGTTCTTGGGAAGGCAACAGGAAACCGAGAGAACAGCAGAAAACGTTCAAACACAGCTTTTCTGCGCGAAAAACTCTGCCCTGGCCAAGGCAGACGGGCGGGGGACGGATGTGAGCGGGGAAAGGCGGCGGGATCCGCGTCCCGGGGACACGGGGAGGGCAGGGAGCGGATCCCGGCGGGCAGGGCGGTGCCGGAGCCCCGATCCCGGAGTTTATAGGGACGGGCAGGATGCCAGCGCCRCCTCCCCAGCGCCCGCGGGCCAAGCTTTTACTGGAGGTACTGGTATACAGGTTGAGAAGAATGATGGAACCTAATCAAATCGAATTAAATCAAATTAAATCAAACCAGCAGAGCGGCTTTTGAGCACRTCAGATCCTGCCTGAGAGCCGTCAAAGCGCATCACGCTTTGATCCGCATCGTGAAATGAAACCGGTCTGGGACTTGTCTGCGGCACTGGGGACACTGGGGGAGCCCTTGGGTCACTGCGTGTCCCCTTCCACCCAGCGCGACACTCAGGACGGGACGAACAAAACCTCCGGGAGCAGCCGGGTCCCTGCCCGCGCTGCCGCCGCCTCCTCCTCGGCAGCTGCTCCGCTTTTTCCTCCTTGGAGCGCTTCCCTCCCCTCCTTCCACCCGCGGTTTCCGAGCTCCCAGCGCACCCCAAACCCCAAGCCGCTTCCTCCGGGCGTGGGAGGCGCGGGCAGCTGCCCCCGCAGCTCCGGAGCGGCTTCCCGGGACAGGGAATTGCCGGCAGATGTTYGGAGCTGAGGAGCTTTGGGAAGGGGTCGGCGTAAAACGGGATCTGCTCCTCTGAACCTGCTGGCACCAGACCCCACTGAGCCCTGCCGCAATCCTGAGTGTCCCCAGAGGGCAGGGATATCCCTGGGGATGTGTGGCAGGTGCTGGTCCCGGTTCCCGGCTCCGGCCGAGCTTGATTCCCCCCCTGCAGTCTGGATCCCGAGTATCCCGAGGGATTCCAYGGGCCAGATCTCCCGCCCCATCCCAAGGCCACCCCATTCCCTGGCATTCACGAATTTCCAGCCAGGGAGGGACATTCCTCCCGGAATTCAGCTCCCAGGAATTAGCAGCACTCAGGGGAGCAAGGCACAAATGGGAAAACAGCTCTGGGTACCGAACACCTATTCCCCCTTATTTAAGCCAGCGGTTGCCATGGCAACAGCTGCCACAGGGATGATGSTGCTCAGCATCCCACTCCCCACCGGGATACCCGGAATGGTCCCCATTCCTTGATGGAAACCCACCACCAGCCCATCAAAAGGGAGTTTAGACTCAAACCTCGGGGCTCCAGCCTGCCTAAAAGCTGCTCCTGGTTGCAATCCCTGACCCTTTTGTCCTGCTCCAGCAGGCTAGAGGGGGACAGGGATGTGGGATGCCATGGGAGCAGCAGAAGCAGGCTGAGAACGAGCTCCTGCCAGCGAGAATCTGGGCTGGATCCTCTCCAATCCTCCCCCAGCAGCTGSAGACCCCCAGRGCAAAGGGAGGAGGCACAGCYRCTGGGGAAACTGAGGCACGGAGCTCCGCTCCAAGGGCGGTGGGAAGTTTAATCCCTACCTGCATCCACTCAGACACATCCCAGTTATCTGTCACGGATCCGGGACCCCCAGAGCCGGYAGCCTCCAGCAGCTCCCACATCCCRGCYGAGGCTGTGCACCCCGCCCGTGTGAACGGCGCAGGAAAAAGGGAATMGATGGAAAAGGCAGCTTAAAAAAAGCTGCTGTGCCCAGGGTGGGACAGAATAACATGAGTCAGTGTTTATCTGGGCACAGCCAGCTGGTTGAGCAGGACGGGCTGGGATAGGACGGGATGGATCCCACGGATCCTCCTCAACACAACGTGGGGTCACTGTGCCCCAATCCTGCCAGAAAGAGGGGTTTGACCTCAAAATTCGGGTCGTGAAAGGCTCCTCCCAGGGTGAAACTCTTGCAGAGGAACCTGACCTTCCCTGGCACAAAGTGTTGAAAGAGCCGCCCCRTTTGTAAAATCCTGGCCTTTTGCTSMATGCATTCTGYTCCTGGGAAGGTTTGAGGATTAAAGAGGAAAAATTTGGGCGTTTGTACCTAAACAGGCAAAGATTTTCTTTTAAAAAGGGCAGTTTGTGCTTCTGAGCTGCTTAAAATCACTTGACAATAAAAGTTCTTTCATCGCCTCTCTTTTTTTTCTAATAACCCCGAGTTTTCTCCTGGCACTTTTCAGGCAATAAAAAGACCAATAAAACTCCCTTTTTCAGAGCATCCTCCCTGCTGCATCCCAGCAGTGCAGTGAGGGTGTCTCTAAACATGGCTTGGGCTTTATCAGGGCTCCTTGGGGACAACACTTGGGGGCATCGCTCCAGATTTGGGGGGTACAAAGGGAAAAAAAMCCCAGAAAAACAGAAAGGGGGCTGTGGGAGGGACGTGACCCTGCAGGGGACAGCAGACTCAGCCCCCCCGAGCGAGGAAGTCACCCCGGATCCGCGGGAGCATCCTCCCAGCTGTGCTCTGTGTTCCCAGCTGAATGCTGATCAGCACGGCGAAGAAAAGCCACCCTGTTCTCTCTGTCCCCACCGAGGGGACACTGCCACACTGTCAGGACATCACCCCCCCTAAATCCACAGCTCCTCTCCCTTCCCTGCAGTTTTTCCACTCCAAAGGTTGCAAAGCTCCAAAAGGGATGGGGATTTTAGGGAAAAATTAGGGGGTTTGGGGTGAAGGACAGCAGGGATCCCAGAGGGCCCAAACCACTCTATAACAACAGGGGAGCAAAAAACCTCAAATGSTTGAAAATTCCAGCAAACCCTCCTCCCAAATCCTTATTTAAAAAAAAAATTAATTTATAAATCTGTATAAATCCAGAAGTGTTTACCTGAGCTGGATAAATCCCCAAGGAATTTTCAGCATTTAGAGRCTGGACTGGACATCTCTGCTTCTCCCACGGCCCCGTTAGGGCTGGCATGGGAATGACCCTGGGCTTGTGGCTTTGGCACCCAGCTGGAGCTGACACGGATATTGCCGAGGCCTCTCATCCCTCAGAGAGGCACATGGGATGGGAGGATGAGGGAAATAAACGCAGCCCGTGGAATAAACCAGCTGCTGGACTCAGCAGAGCTGGAGGGGGAAGCTCTGGGGGAGGATGCGGAACTTGCGGAGTTCAGCTGGACACGGACAGGGGATGTGGTGGCCGTGACGTGCCCTGTCCACCACGGCTCCTGTGCTGCCCATGGTGGCTTTGGGAATCCCCTGGGAGCCCTTGGGAAGGGTTTGGGCATCCCTTGCTGTGAGCAGAGCCAAAGGGTCCCCTCAGGATTCTCCACCCCGGCTGCCCCTCTTCCCTATTCCCCAGGACCCCAAATCCATGCCCTGCTCCTGGGATGCTCCTGACCTCGTAGATGCAGGAGAGGGGTAACCCAAAGCCATCCCTGGGGTGCAGGGGAGAGGGGGAACTGCTTGCCAGGTCCTGCCCATTCCCAGCTGGGGWCTGGCAGTGCATTCCCAGTGAGGAAATCAGCCTGTCCTGGTTTGCACTGGAACCCCAAAGAGAGGGTCACCATCCTGACCTGAACTCTGTGCCTGCCAGGAGCTGGAAATTGCCAGTGGCATCCACAGTACATCCAGTGATCTGGCACGGGCTGAGCCTGGATGGACTGAACCCCTGTCCTGAGCCAGGATGGACACAAACCCTGTCCTGAGCCTGGATGGACACAAATCCCTGTCCTGAGCCAGGATGGACACAAATCCCTGCCCCGAGCCACGACAGCTCATCCAGAGGGAGATGCACAATACCTGCCCCAAAAGCTACACCGGAGCAGCACCTCCCACCGTAGCCCCCACCTGCTCTCCATCATCGATATCCATGAGTTTTCCAGCTCTCGGTTTCAGCAACGCACGAAGGACAAATCCCAATTTGTTCAGGGCCAGAAACACAACAGGAAAACGGGACAGTGAGGAGCCATGGCAGGCGGGAGCTCACGGCCACCGTGTCCCGTCAGGTGGGGACATTGATCTCAGTCCCACACGGACGAGCTCCCGTGAGAGCGGAAAAAGAGGAATTGGAGCCGCTGGCAGCTTTGCACAACTCTGTGTCGCAACATCCCTGAGCTGAATCAGGGGGAAAAATGAAAAGTGCTGATGGGGCTGGCRCGGGAAAAGGAGAAGCCCCAAAAACCCCGAAGTGTGAGCTGGGAAGGGATGTGCCAATCACCCTGAGACGGGCAGGGCGGCTCCTGAGCGGATCCCCGGTCGGGGTCTCTCTCTCCCAGGGGCTCGCAGGACCCCCGGGATGGGGTGGGAGCTCCAGGATATTCCACACTTATGGCACCTGCAGCCCCTCTGCAGCGCCCCAGGACAGCAGGGAATGCAGCTKACTCCCCAAAATTATAAAACCCGTGAGAAACACGGACCTGGCTGGGCGGGGGGGTGGCACTGCCCCACCGCTCTGCCACCGGCTCCTGTCCAGTCTGCTCCCAAGCAAAACCCTCCAGTGCTCCCAGTAATATCGCCAGTGCTCCCAGTACCATCCCCAGCGCTCCCAGTAACATCCCCAGCGCTCCCAGTACCCCCACCAAGCCCTGCAGTGACCTTTCCCAATACCTCGTGCGGTGCCAAGGCTCTCCCGCCGCTCCGTGCTGGGCAGGACGAGCTCGGGGTGCCCCGGGTGCCAGCGGGATCCCATTCCCAGGCTGATCCCGATGCGCCGGGACCGGGCACAGACTCGGGGCCGCTCCCCGCCTGTTTTAAGGGAGCGGGGTGGGGAAAGGAATTGCATCCATCACACCGAGGGTTTTCTTGGCAGCGCGGTGCTCGGCGAGCAACAGCTGGGAGAGGGTGTGACGCCGGGAGCTGGGAACGCTGGCCTGGATCACAACCCAGCGTGAGGAAGCAACAAACCGCTTCCCAAGGGGCCTCCTTTCCTGTGCCGCCCCCCCCGGCCGGCAGCACACCGCCCCACCGAGGGATAACGGAGCCCGGAGCGCTCCGCAGGGATGCTGCTCCAGCCGGGAGCCCGAGGGGAGGCAGGTGGCTGCCAGTCCCCGCCGCTGTGCTGTCCCCACCCTGGGTCAACCGCTGTCCTCTGCTCCCCCCACCGCCCCCAACTCCTTCCAAGACGTTGAGTCACTTCCCCTCGGCAAATCTGGCTCCCAAACGCCGCTCCTGCTGCTCAGGGGCTGCTTTATCCCGATGGATTTCATTACCACCGGGATGCTGCAGCTGCTTCCAGGCAGCCCCCCAGCCCGCAAAGGCTCCCTGGTGGCATTTCTGCCACCCTCAGCCCTTTTAACACCTGCAGGGAAAATTCTTTGGGGGACACAGAGGGGCTGGGAGAAGCTCCGGGATCCCCTGGGTAGGAAGGATGGGAAAGGCTGGATGCAGGGATGGGGTTCAGGGAGACAAACAAGAAGTTTTTTGGGGCAGCCCCCCAGTTTGGGAGCACTGAGCAGCACAGTCCCCACCCACACAGAGCAGGAAGGTTTGGATAACCCCAGGCTTGATGTGGCACCGGGAAAATTCCTTCCCTCCCCACGCAGCTCCCGCGCTCCCAAGCCTCAGCCATCCCAGTCGCAGCAGGAGAAGGGCCAGGGCAGGGGCTGGGAGCAAAGGAAGCACAAGAAAATTTGGCAGTGATTCCCCCATCCCTCCTCCAGTCTGGGAAAAGAGCAGGATTTGCCCCATTGGGACATCCCAGAACCACTGCCCCAGATGTGCCACCAGCTTCTCCAACCCTYTCCCCAGCAGAAAGGGAGTTCATCTATTACAGGAGATTAATGAACGTTAATTAATTRTCCTCAGCTATAAAGACAGGCCAAAAAGCATCCTGAACCCAGCCAGCAAGTGAAAAAATCAACCACAAACTGATTTGATTTCCTTTTGTGTGTCCAGAATTAAAGGATGCCACCAAGAGATGCCCAGCCCAGGCAGCTCTGGGGGTTCCAACCATGCGCTGGGAACTGGRGACTTCCCAAAACCACCCCAGGGCCTGGTGGGGCTGGGAATGGATGCCCAAGTGCTGACCTTGGGACATTGCAACGGAGCAATGACCAAAATCCCGGCAGCTCTGAGGGGTCCTGARCCAAGATCCCACACAATCCCAGTGTTCCCAGTAAAGCTGAGCTCTGCAGCCCCACAGAACCAACCCATCCCTCATCAMTGCCTCCTTTCCCAGGCACCTGCCACTCCCCCGTGTCCAGGCAGGATGCGGGATCCCTTTCACACMCTCTGATCCCCGTGTTTAGCAAGATGAAGGGAAAACACGCTGACTTGGGATCTKATTTCCCATTCCGAGCGTTTGTGGGTTGGGGTTTCTCTCCGGGGTGCTGCTCAGCAAAGCTCTGCCGGCAGCAGCGCCTGCGGAAGGACAAATCCCTGTTTCCAGCGCTGGTGACTGAGCAGAATCCGGGCAGGAGCAGCCGTCGGGAACAGCAATTCCAGACGCCGAAGCCAGCGGAGCCTTTGGCAGTTGTCATGTCCTTGGCAAGCGCCGAGTGCCACCCACACCGAGCAAAGCTATT